>NW_008657521.1:45579-62774 GCF_000695815.1 Acanthisitta chloris | reverse complement strand
GCTAAACAATAGCCTCAAACACAGCAAAAATTTAAAACCAAAGTTGGTTACAGAAGATAGGGACATACTGAGGTACATAGCATGCTAGTTTAGGCAATTGGCACATATCAGTAGCTGACTGCATATCCAAATATTTTCATTTACAGACAAAAAACATTATCTGTGGTACTGGTCAAAATGTATACTAACACAAATAGACTATCTGACTATGAACCAAGTAAAATATTTATTTTCTAATGCTGTCTTCTTTTCTACCTGCAAACTTTAATTCATTGTTTCTTTATTTCACCCAATGGACCATATGAAGACATTCAGAACTCACCCACGCAAGGCTTTGAGCATCCTTATTTAAGTTGACCCTGATTTTAGAGGGCAGTTAGACCTCCAAAAACCCCGTGTCATCTGTATTACCACACAGTTCTTTGAGTTTGCTTTTTCATTTTTGCTTAATAAATACAGATAGATGCATATGTAGGAATAGAAAAGGAATAGAAATAATTTCTCTGTCCTATTACAGGGCTAATGATGAATGAATGTACTAGGCACATACTCCCAAAGCATGACAGCTGACCTCAAGGCAGGCACGTGTTAACAGGTGCAAGTTCTGAAGAGGGAGCAGAGGGCAAGATGCATAGCTGAGAAGTGATGCTTCTTCAGATGCTTTCTTTCACATTGGGAGACAGTGACTCTACCAGTGCTCTATGCAGTAATGGCAGGGTGCTGATATTAACACCATCTCGTTGGTCATGACAAAGTTTTCCTCACACTGAGTCTTTACGTAACTTGTGGAGTGCAAACAGAAAGCTTCAGTCAGAAACAAACATTTTAAGTTCCTTCATTTTCATGACAGCTGACATGTGTTTGAGGGGGGAGGTCCTTAGAGGGGGAGGAGGAAGAGGGATAAAAATAAATTCTTTTTTTTTAAATATATACTGAGGCATATGTCACTCTGGAAAGAGTTAGTGTTGGGCTGGAAACCATTCCAGACAGTGAGACTTTTCAGAGTTAAACAGCCCTCTTAGACAGCTCTGCCAAAACTTTGTACCTCAGCCAGTATGATCTGGCACAAGGTCTGGGTGGCCCTGTTCAGAAAGCACCAGGAGATCCTGAGCCTTCACTGCTCTGGCAGCAATGGGATCTCTGCAAGCAGTCCATGACCCAGCAGTGTAAGGTGGTGGATACAGCAGGTCTCTCTATCTCCATCTTCTTCTGTCGCCCCATCAACAACCCTGCCCTGCTGCAGAGACTCTTGCTCCTGGCCTGATTCTGCTGCAGCTGCCCAGCAGATCAGCTCTTGGAGGAGCAACCCTGGAGGTACCTTGGCTGTTCATACAGGCCCCAGGTTTCCATGAGATCCCTGTCCTCAGATCCCAACAAGGTGCTGGAGGAGAGGTCCTTCTGCTTTGGGCCAGGGCAGTGACTGCCCAAGTAGAGGGGCCCAGCACCCCTGAAGACAACAGCCCCCAGGCACTGCAAGAGGCTTCCCTGGCAGCAGCACCTGGAGAGTGGCCCACATTGAAAAGGCTTTAATAAATGTTGCTTTCATCATCTGATAATCTCTCTCAAACAGCAGATACACCTCAAAACTATTCTTTCAGAGAGTGTTTGAAGGAAAGCTGATAACCTTGTGCGCTTGCAGTCAGTGATGAATTCGGTGGAATAGGGTTTTGTTCTCTTCTGGAAAGAAGCAGTTTAGTTGTACGTGCTCTTCTCCCAAGCACTGACAGCAGTTGGCAGGAGGCACCACACCTGGACTCCCCGTATAGTTATTCACAGAAAGGGCTGTATTTCCTAACTATTTCTCTTGGGAAAATGAAAGATGCATGCAATCGTAAGGAATAGTGTCTCAGCTAAGCCTTTTCCAATCTGCCTTCATTCAGCTCTCTGAGGGGTTTCTGATCCAGTCCAGCACAGACTCAGAATTTTAATTTTTTATGATAGGAATTGGTCTTTTAATTTCTTACAGCTTGCAGTGTCATCATCTCCATTGGATAGCTACCTCTTTCCACCTGAAAGTACAGACTAATTTTAGTAAAAATTTTGATTTTTTGTTTCTTAATGTAAAATACATGTTTCTTCCAAAGGTGGTGTAACAAAAAGCACATTTTCAATTACTTTATATGAAATATGATCGCAGCATTTGGCCACTGCATTAATTTTTTCCTTTTTTCTTTCACACAGTAATCACAGGTAGCATAATGTGACATCAACTTTAGTAAAAATACTTCTTGTTTTTGTATTATATTAGCAATTTTGAGCCAGATTCCAATGCATTTATTTCATATCAGATCCAGCTGATTCAACTTACTGCATATAGGTGAAAAACAATTAATGAATTTCCCAATACCATTGGTTATAAAGAGCATCCAATAAAAATCTTTAATGTCCACTCACAAATTTGCTTCCTCTTCCAAGACATGATAAATTTCTTTGCAGGTGTCTTTGTCTTATCTCAGACTTGAAGCAATTTATCATCAAGAACTATGGCTTTTTAATCAGAAAACCCTAATAGCCATTGGCTCTGTTACAAGCATTAGGTATATACTTTACATCTTAAAGTGCTTGTCTTAACATTTGCTAATTAGGAGGAAAGAAAATACAATTTCTGTAATGAAAGGGAGATTGTATGTGAGATTTTGAACTCACATTGAAAAAAAAGCAATTTATCAAGCAAAAGCAGGTAATATTTCTGACCTTGGATGCCTTTGGAAGTTGCTTTCATTGTGTTTATTTGAATAGATGTGAGGGAGCATCTCTACAAATCTAATATTTTTATTTATGTTAAGACAGCTGTGGCCAAGATCAGGGACCCTTTGTGCTTTCTCTCAATATATGCATAACAGACTTCTTGGCAGAGATTATTACCTGAATAGGCAGTGAAGGGAAAATGTAGGAAGAAGGACATCTTCTGATTGTTGTTGATGTTTTAAAGACAGTGGACTGAAACTGAAGGAGGACTGTGCTGACCCTTTGCAGTATAATAAACAAACTAGTAACAGAGTAAGATATCAGGCAACTGGTCTGATTCCCTGATTCTGTGGCCAGTACATATTCCTCTGAAAGTTTACACTAGGAATTCACTGCAAATTCAGTGTTGAAACAAGGATGCTGGTTCTTCAGAAAACTCACACTGTAGGAAGGGTTATAAATGTTTATGCTGCTTCTTGCTTTTCTGGGAGCTAATGGCAATGTAAAATTTTTGAATACAGACTAGATTTCACTCAAAGAGATTGTCCACCCCAGGTCTACTGTTGGTGACACAGTTCCATGTGTGCACAGTTGTGCCTGATTATGCCAGACCTTGCCAGTCTGTCTAGATTGGAACTAAAATGACCTCTCTGAACCAGCCTAACACAGGCAGGATCTTACCTGAAAACAGGGATTTATTGAAAATAAATGGTATCCTCACCCTTTGACTGACACCGTGTCCATTCACATCAGCTTGACCTCTTCCAGCCCTTCGCTGAAGAATTATCCCTGATGGGAATGGAGCATAAGTAGATAGAAGTCCTGCTGCACAGGTACATGGGGTAGGTACATTTCATGCTTTTAGTCTTTCGTCAGTCAGCTAATTTCTAGTTAAACCAAAGAAATAATCATCTTTGAATGGAGAGGTTTGGTGGTGAGAAAGCATAACCTAATTATGGTTCTTACAAAGATAAGACTCAATTTACATCTGGACTAAAATATAAATAAGTATTGTGTTCTCTTTCACACTGCAGTATTCCTATTTTTGTTGAGCAGCAACTTCCTTATGGACTGAACTTGCTTCCATACTATCCACTGCTATTTTTTTTCTTTTTAAAATTTTTCCAGGTACTTTTCCTAAGATTTTCCAACTTTTAAGATTTTTCACATTCACAGAGTTTGTATACCTGATTCTTATCTACTGGAATCATCCATTACTGCAGTTACAGTGTCATCAAATTTTGTTGCAAATTGGGATCTGCTGCATATGATTTGTCATCATGTATGTATGTGTATGTGTGCTTATTCAATGAAGGTATAAGCTAATGTACTCAGTTGCTAGCTCTGTCAACACAGAACACTTTCACATTTAATCACGTATTGTCATTACATCATATTATTATTTCTGAGACATACACAGATATGACCTATATTATTCAAATTTCTGCTTAATGTGTTTTAATGTTGCTGTACTTTTGATTCATTTAAAATGGGGTGGGGTTTTTTCTAAAATTAGACTACTTAATAACAATAATGAATACAAGGTTTAATCAGCATGCAGCCCTATCCTCTTACTCCATAATGTACTAAATTGGGATCTTTTCATCCATTGTAATTTGGGAACTTGTTCCTGAGCAATTGCACACACAGTTAAGCTAATCTTTCTTCCTCAGGATGGGAGATTCCTTCCTGATGCAAAGATCAGGACTACAATTTCCTTTTCCAGGATACTAGACTTTGACTGATAGCAGCTAACCTATTCCTTAAAATGTTCCCTGAAACTGATGCTGTCAAGGCCAGGGCAGTGTGACCTGCCCTCCCTAGGCCGAGCATCCTGTGTGTAAAACTATTGTGTTGCAGGGCATGTGTGAGTGGCAATCACTGTGGGTGTGTATAAGGGTCTGTATAAGGATGCATAGAGAGCAATCCTCTTTGACCAAGGCTGATGCAGATTTCCAGCTGAAACAGCAAGCAGAGTACAAACATTGAATTAAATTCAAGGTAATAAAAGCAGAAAAAAAATTGGGCAGAATGTAGATTTAGAAAAAACTGCTCATTTTTTATGGACACTAGTGAGAAAAACATTGACATAATTCATTTGAACAGGAAATGGCATATTCTGCTAATCTGTTTATGATGTTTCTAAGCCAGTTCCTTACTGCTGTGAGCTGCTACATTGTTATTTATATCTGTGTAGAGAACAAATCCAACAAACAACTTTCTTCCTTTTGCCCCTGTGTTAATGCTTTTCCTGCTCATTCTGCACCCTCAAGCATGGAGAATCAGCCCTCCCAGAGGTGCATACCAGTTCACTTGAGTATCACACCTTCCATTCTAACTTTAATAGGGGGTAACAAGTTTGCTTTAATGCCATCTCAGTTGCTTTAAGAAGATTTAAGACCATCTCCCACCCCAAGCCACTGCCTGTCTTCCTCTCAGGCTTCCAGCCTGCAACCAGCCAGTCCCAACCTCCCTTCAATGCCTTCATACTGTTAAAATTTTTCTCCCTCCTAACAGGCCCCTTTTTCTGTCAGGTCTGATGGACATGCCTTGTCCAGCATCAGGCATTCTCTGATTTCAGTGCTCTGCTGTCTTACAGCCTCTTAATATCTGATCCTCTCCAGCTAATTCCAGTATCTGTGTCAAGAAAGACCCCATCCTGATCCAGGCTGCTCCACCCTCCTGCCAGCCCTTGTGGCATTTATCTACTTGATGTAGTATTCCATGTCTGGACATCTCCAGGGAGACCACAGGAGACACATTCCTCCACCTCCAAAACATAGATCCTGCTACCACCCTGGCTCCTCAGGGACAGAGCCAGGAAAGATGCAGAAAATTCAACCACCTTAAGCTGTAGCCACAGGCTGTGGCACACACAGCACAGAGCTGCTTCTCTGAGAAATGGCTATTCTGCCCTAACAGATCTCTCTGGTGCATGCATGACCTGTCATCTTCCAAGGGTTTGTAACTTACATTCACCATGTGATTTAAATGACCAGCTACTCCAGTCTACTTCTGAAGAGTGAATGCTTTACCATGCAGCAAGCTGAGGCCAGCCCAGGAGTTATTCACAGGATGAATACCTCTGAGTACAGAATAAATCACAGCACGCAGCTGGCTCTTTTCTGACTTGTCACAAGCATGAAGGGAAGAAGGAGGAAGGAGCAGAAACTTAGAAATTACCTTGTGGCAACTTACTTAGTTCTAAAAAAGGCAGAGGTGAACTAAGTCACTCTGATCTTATGGATATCAATTTGTATATTGCAAGGCCAAATGGGACTTCTACATCATATAATTTGGCCTTTACCAGGACATAGGAGAGAAATTTCACTCATTCATCTCTTCACTGAATTTAATGGCAAATATTTGTCAGAAGGCACATGAATGGGGTGTTAGGCTTGAGAGGTGTTTTCACTGTTTCAAAAATATTTTGTTACACTGTCACTATGGAGCAAATGTATATACTTATAGATACATAGACCTACATATGCTTGTGTGTGTAGATATATATACATTCATTGTAGGCATTGTAGGCATGTTCTTTAATATTATTCTTAATTAATTAAGCTCAGGAAGGGACTTTTAAACTCATTTTCAGCTGAGGCATATCAATATGACTGAGTGAAATTCTCATCTCCAATAATTTTTTTAACAGAACCTTACTGTTTCCCAGTGTCTCTGGCTAAACTCTCTCATAGCCCTGTGGCACACAGAGTTTCCTCCAGACTGCTCTCCTTGGCAGCACCAAGGAAACACTCTAAGTGGCTGGTGTGAACAGAATTTTAAAAATTCACTCACAGAGATTCATCTGTGAGAACAATTGAAGAATCTGGTAAGTTACCACAGAGCAATGCTGTATTAAAAAACATACCACAGAGACGAGGTCCTACAATCCCAAGTTGGCATATCATCCAAAGTATAGGAGATATTAAGTGATGTTCAGATGTTAAATGTTTGTTGCTGGGTCAGAATTGCAGTAGCTGCAAAGAGTGTGGATACATAGACCTGTTGTGTTGCTTCTCTCAGCTTTGAGAAACAGCATCTGAGGCAAACAGCATAGCTAAGGCAAAGGAGGTACAGAACTGTCCATCTCACAGAGTGCAGGTTTGATATCCAAGAGGAAAAATGCCACATATTTGGTCTGGCAGGGATGGAGATAACTTTCCCCACATCAGTCTTCACAGAGCTGTGCTTTACATTAGTAGCTAGAAAGGTGTTGATAACATACTAGTGCTTTGACTATTGCTGAGCAGTACTGGCACTGTACCAGCACTGTCTCTTCAACAGTAGTCTGGGGGTGGGTAAGATCTTGGGAGGGGACACAACCAGGGCACCTGACCCAAATTTACCAAAGACATACTCCATACCATATGACATCTGCTCAGATATAAAAGCTAAGAGAAAGGAGGAGGAAGCAGGGGATGTTCATTATTTACAAGATTTGGTGAGAGTGTTATTTCCCTGTTTTCAGTAGAAGTCACAATGACACTTGAACCAAAGACAGAAACCTACTACTTTCATATGCATAAATGATATACCATGAATTCTGCTGTGTTTTCTGTGCTCTCTGAGTGCTTGTGTATCTGTACGTGGTTGCTAATTGGTATATATGACAGAACAAAATATTATTAAACTATTTTGTATTAACTCTCACCATTAAAAATTGCTACTGCTGATAACCTGTTTTCTGAGTTTAGATCGATGATGACATCTAATTATGTTGTAACTGAGCTACAGCTGGTTAACCATGCATCATTGCGGGACTGCCCAGAGTCACAGAGAAGACCAATAGAGATCAGCCTGCCTTGCCTGTCTTTAATGCCTTGTGTAACTTGGGACAATAAAATCAATCACATGCAATTAGGCATTAATTTCATTATTGAAAATATGCTGTAAAGCAAAATATGTCCCTTGAGCACAGTAAGCACAAACAGGGTAGATAATTTTCTCTAGGCACACTTTTTCATCATGTGAAAATGCTGTTAAATGTCTTAACAAATTTAAAAGAGTAATTGCTTTTTAAAAGACATGCTGGTAAGTAGATTTTTGATTCTTTACTCATGGTCCAGTGCAAGTGAAAAAATTTTATCTATCAATTTGACTAAATATTCTCCCACTGCTGCATTTTCCATATTCAAATACATCTTCTAAGTTGCTAGTTGTTTACTGTAATGCTTATAAGATGCCTTTTTATCAACAATGTTTTTTGTTCTGTGACACCAAGAAACATTTCCAGAGCTAAAAGCTTTTGAACTTTTAAGAGCACTTTTTCACTTTAATTTTACAAATACACTTTCCTATAATTTCAGCAAGTTTATTGTTTTTATTTCTAACCTATCCTTCAAGTCTGAAAAAGCATAAAATAAGAGCTTGGGACAAGGTTTGTCAGAACAGTCATCCCTCCTTAATGTATAAATTGACCTTTTTAATCCACAGTGTCCAAGTGGTTTCAAGAGGATGTCACTCATTTAGTTCTTGGCTTCCTCAAACAAACTGCCCAAGAACATAATATGAATTTGAATTTTGATCAAGGGATTTTATTGGAAGTATAAGCCACAAGAACAAAGCTGGCATAATTTTAACTCAAATTCACAGCTAAATATAAAGGACACACAGACATTCTACCCATGAAGTCTAGGTGTGGCTATTTATATGATTCAGAGAAGATATGAAAAAAAATAACCAAATTCAGGAGATACAAACATTTACATTTGGAAAACATTGTGCAAGTTACATCACATGCCTCTTTCCTTTTTGGTATCATGTCACCTTCCAGCAATGCTTTTAACATGTATGGATAATTGCAAATTTGCTTAGCTTTTCTCAAGAGTTTGGTTAAAACTTGATAGTTCCTATCAGAATCACACAGAGAGGATATTTATAACGTTTTAGCTCCTGCTGCATGCTTCCTTTCATACTTGAAAGCTTCACATCATCTTATTCAGCAGTTACAGAATAAATAGCTAAGATCATAACATTTAATTTTGAAAAAAATCTTTTTGCATTTCATTGCTTTTTGCTATCTTTTATGTGTGATATTAATAGAATTACTACACTTCAATTAACAATTACCAGTCAGCAGTAGCAAGATCATTTCAGTAATCCCTTTCTTTTTAGCCATTTTGTTTATTTGATTATCTGTTAGAAAATCAGAGATTTCAGTGTGGTTAATACTCCCACTTACACAGATGCAGTCTCCTTCAAATAACTGAACAAATTGACCCATGAGATATAGGATTTCAGTTCTAGACCACCTTTTGACTATTATTTTGGATTGAAAGTAAAGATTAGAAGGGTATATACGTTGGTCACCTTCATAAATTGTTCTGGGCTTCAGTTCACAATAATAAATGGGAATACTGTACTTCCCTGAGAAGTCTAATAGTTCCTGTACTAGTGATGCCATGCTACCTCATGAAGATGACATGAGAGCAAATGAAAAACAGAAAACAAGACATTGCCTCAAAATATAGGTGCTTGAATTCAGGATGGATTCACCCTTCTCCCCTAAATAATGCCATCACTCACCATTGTTCATGATATGCAGCCATACTAAAGGTCTTAAATAGGGATCTAGCCTCATAGTCCACTGCTCACATAAATCTCAGCATATACTACCGTTAAAGTGCTGGCTTAATGATTTAATTCTTGGATGAAGTTATCACTATGTAGTATCACAGTGGAGTAACTGACTTTGAAAATACAACTCACTGGCCACAGAAAACTGAGCAGGAAGTCATCAGTTCTTCATGCTAAGATGACACAGTACCACGATGAGTCTTTGCACATCCCAGAAGCTGAAGACACAGTGTATTATGATCAGGGAGAAGTGTGAAATGATACAGAGACCCTGAGCTACAAAAGTCAGTGATGATCAGTCTAAGATGGAAGAGAGAATGGTTCAGCAAGATGGGCAAAATTCTGGGCCTGTTTGAATGGTCTTGTAGGTGAGGCATGATGAAGATCTTCAAGAGGAATTCTTCCATCCCTCTCTCATCTGAAAACACAATAACACCATATGAAGTCTCACTTGCAAATTATCCTGTGTCTATTATACTAAGCAAAATTTCTTTTTTGCTTAGTTGCAAAATCTTCTTTTTTGCGGTAACCTGAGAGTTTTCTTCTGTTTCCATGTGTTCAATGTTCTTTTTCATTGTTTGTTCCTCATGCAAGAGTAGTCAATGCAAACATTCCCAAGAATATTTTGCTACAGTTCAGTAGTGGAAATTGTTGTCTATCCATTTGTGATCCAGGCATCAGATAGCAAAATGGATAGACACTGTATGCTCTTTATTTTACCACAATCTCTCTTTACACCATGTGGTAATTTTCCCTTTTAAATGGCACAAGGTACTCCTCATTTCTCTTTAAACATTTTTCTGTGCCATAACAATATTTTTACGGGATTTTACAAGGTAGAAATGCTTGAGATCTTTGTCATCTGACTGTGAAATGAACTACATTCCCTTCCCCCTCTCTGGCTGATGTCCATCATCCTGAATGGTGGTCTGACAGTGTAAACAGGGACAGAAATTTCTCATTCACTGTCTCATAGTTAAAGAGTAATTTCTCTTCTGCCTGCACCACAGTGTGCTATGGAAATGCAGAGCTACTACAAGGGATGATGGACAGTCCCACTGTGCGTAACTAACAGGTGCCACACAGATGGATTTCACTGGCCAAGCTGGATGTGTCTCTGCAGAGGGTCTCTTTGCAAGCTGTCATGCAGTTTCTGCTCCTTCCATTCAGGCTTTAGAAATCTACAGGCACGCAAGTAAGATGCACGGAGAAAAAGAAAGGTAACATCAAATGATCTTCTATATAAATCACTTTGCACTCAAGTAGGTTCACATTACACAGTTTCCAGTGTCATTTACAGCGGTGAAAAGCTGGAATTCTGCAACTGACTTCTCTGGAGTTATAACCGGATTTACACAGGTGTGACCAAAAGTCATGTTTGCTTTCTACAGAAATCTGCATATTTATCTTTCTTGATAAAGTGATAAAAATGTGGGCACAAAACTGGCAGTGTGCCTTAGATGCAAAAAAAAGAGAAAAAAAAGGGGAAAAAAGAAGGGAAAAAAAGACAGGAAAGCATGATGACAAGTTTAGAAACTATTTTTCCCTCACATTTGAGAGGAAAATGGGTTTCTACTTCTTGAATTATGATGCCATAAAGAGAGAAAACAAAAACAAGCAAAAAATCCCCAGCATTTCCTTAGGTTTATAGCATACAGAGATGAGGGAGGGGGAAAAAAGGAAACAGTTTTATTTCTTTTCTGTTTTACAGTCAGTCTAAATCCTTTCTGTGCAAAATGTTAAACTTTTTCTGACCTTTCCCACCATGAATTTAAAAAATGGTGGCTCTCTACTCAGTCTCAGATTTATAGCAGAATGTCTAATGCCTGGTTTGTGCATACACAATTAAAAAATAAGAATTGCTGTTAGTTGTCCGTGTAATACCATGTGGGTGAATTTGGGTGAGCATGAAAGCTCCAGTGAACTGTTCACCTCCACAGTAAATGTAGCAAACAATCCCCTCTAAGTTCACAAACTGAATGCTGTTTTCCCATGAAGAAAAACTCTTTATCATTCAGTCTGAATGTGCCCATTAGGATGGTAAAGGAGTGTGGGTCTAAAGAAAAAAACATTTTCTGGCAGCTGTGCGAGGGGGATTCTGTAGCCCTATGGCAAAGCAAGGTCCTCTCAGCTGCAAGCTCCTGATCATTCGTGCTCCCAAGGATTGCATCCTTTTAGGCAGAGTCAGCTCTCAGTTACCTGGCTCTGAAACCAAAAAATTCTGAATTTTGAGGCCTGATGAGTTGTCTCAATTTTCATCAGTGAGCCTCAAATCAGAACCTAGTCTATTGTGGATGGTCTGAAAGACTCATTACTCTTAGCTACAAGGGAGCATCTGAATTATTGGTAATAATCTTGGAGCCAGAAGCTGAAAAACTCATCATGAAAACCAAGCTGAGCATTCCTGAGTGAAGTATCCATTAAGGACTGGTTTTCAAACTAGGTACTCAACCATCTTGCTTGTTTGCTGGCATAAACACAAGCCGTCAGATGGATCAAAGCTAGAGGATGGTTTTAACATGCCTTAAAGCATGTTACAATTTTGACCAATCTAGTGTAGCTGTGGATTGTCTATATAAAGATGACATATTGTCATATACATAAATGTTTGATTACTCTTTGAATCCTACTAAGCCACTGGCCTTAGTGAGTCTGGTGGCAATGAGTTAGGAAGGTTACAAGTCAAAATTAGATAGCAGTAGGACATACTCTGGAGGACAGTGACTGATATCCAGCACCAAGTAACTTTATTAGTGAGCCAGCAGGACATTTAGGTTTTTACTACCAGAGATAATAGTGTCTTGCTTCATAATGCTTTCAGATATTTTAACCCTGGAGCCTTAACTACTACAGTTTCTAAATATATGGTGGTCACTGTCAAGTTGCTTTTGTTTTGAGAAGTCTTCCATTGTTAGGGTTTCTTGCATGAGAAAGGACATGCTTCTGGTTTTCCCTACTAAAGGAGTAGGGGTGAAAGGGCAGAAATGTCCCTGAATTCTTTGATCATAGCCAGCTTGGACACCTCCTATTGGGAAAGGTGCAATGGTGTCCAGAGATAAAGCACAGATGTGAGAGATGTTTGTAAAATTAAAAAGAAACTTATTCTAAAGCACAAAGGGTGTCTACAGTCTTTGCTTGACTAATGCCACAACCCAAAGGACATAGTGGCTAATCTGATGGACAGCAGGATTCCTGCAGGGGCAGCACCACGGAACACCCAGATGGCTGAAAGCTGGTGTTGCTGCCCTTAGGAAGTCCCTTTTGCCTGACCTGTTTCAAGTGATCCAGGTTTGTCTGGGGCAGAAGGTGCAGGGATGGATCAAAGTGCTTTGTGCAATTGAACCTGGTGGAGTAATACACAGGGGGCTTTTACAACTGCTGTCCCTTTCACCAACCCTCACAGCTCAGCAGGAGAGTGAGTAACGCAGGTGTGCTTTTAGAAACACTGTCATCATCCAGTTGATGACTGTCCACCAAAGCCTGGATTTGGAGAATCATGAAACAGGCTTAGGTCATCTGGGGATTGGGCTTGTTACAGCTGTCTGCCTTTTAGCTTTGAGATGCTGGAACTTGCCAGGTGGGTACAAGCTCACCAAGCAGGCATCAACACAGCTTTCCTCCTAGGATCGATTGTCGTTACACTTCACTCTACTGGAAGCCTGATGATTAAAACCACATTCATAGCACAGCATGGCGCATCACAGAGTGTTTCATATAGAAAGAAAGAAAATCATGCTTCAATGCTTGTGTCTGAGCTGCCTTGTATTTTCCTCCCTGTGCTCTCTAGTAAGCCCTAATTTCAAGAAACTGTTACATAAAATGCAGTAACTACATTTCCCTTGCTTTGTAACCTAAGCAAGTAACAATAGTAGGCAAAGAAAAGCTTATGAGACATAAGCATTAGCACTCTGAACAGGTATTTCTATGGAATGCCTTTGTCTTGTCCTAACTAACTATCCTTTTTGAGCATTTGGAGAATCATTGCTCTGAATGCTGTTGCAGAATAGCTTGGCTTTTGAGGCAACTTGCTTTAGCTGCTGCTTGCCATTGTTTCTAAGCCTCCTGCTGCTTTTCTAAACCTCAGTGCAGGCCAAGAGTACATGTGTTTCATTTCTATGTCTTGCACAACAAACAAGAAAAACAGAAAGTCCAGTTTTTGCATTCAAGGAAATGAAGGGCTGGGAATTAAAGGTCACTGGCTGAGCGTTGTTACTCTGTAGATTAATATTCAGACAGACTTTGCCTGTGCATTATCATTCCTACAGAAACAAACCAGCTCACTGCCTGAGCCACTGAACAGTTCCCTTTGCAAAGTAGAGGGCTGCTCTGCCCAGGCCTTTATGGCCAGTGTGTTTGCATGTTGTAGAGGACTGCAGCGTACACAAATTTGCTGGAGAAGGCACTGCAATTAGCTGCCCTCCTTGGTCACAGGAACAGTCCAGCAGGAGATATTGTAACTCAGCAAGAACTGTAGGAGTGGAGCAGGTAACTTTTATGTGCTGAGGATCCCTGCAGGAGCCAGGGAGAGCAGAGCAAGCTGTTACTGTGTACATCTGTTGCTCGATATCCTGAAATCTTGCCACTTAACCAAGCTGTCAGCTTTCTACTGTCCTTTAGGCACACTGGCCTGTGGCTTTGGGCCGTATACAGAGCCTGCCTTCAGGGTGGAAAGCTCCCTTCTAGTTCCTTCCACTGTGATATGTGGCAGTTGGATTCACTCCCATTTCACCCAGGTTGATGTCTTCTAAACATGAAAAACATTAGAGATTGTGGGGAGACTGAGCAGAGTGCTAGCACCCTTCAGAGTGAGGGAACTCTGAAGGTGAAGACAGAAGCAGCAGACCACAGACCTCCAGCATACCTTGTTAACGCATCTTTGATCATTTTTAGTTAATGACTGGCACAGTAGGCACCATGACTTAGTTCCTATGACATTTTTGTCATGAGAATGAATGCAGCTTTGGACAGAATGAGTGGAAAATAATCCAGAAGTCAGTGTGGACCTAACTTATTCAAAATATTCTCTTGTTCAAGACTCAGAAACATTCTCCCTTCAAGTCTGTTTGAAGTTCCAGCTAAAGAACAAAGACTCTGATGATAATTAAACCTCTGACAATTGTGGTGGGTTGAAGAACTGACCTGTTGAATGCAGTTTTACTAGCCCATTATTTTTGCTGTTTATTAATCATCTTGCCTGAAGGTTTGTGCCAGTTCTAAGCTGTCACTTATCTTTCTGCTTCTTGACCTGCTAAAATGAAACACAGAACACTAGTAACAGATTTTAAAAGATCAAATGGTGAAACATTAGGCATTACTGAAGATTTAACAGGAAAAACTTTCATACAATGTCCTTCAACACATTCAAAACTATATTAAACACTTTCTGTACTACAGAGTCAAACAGCTACAAACCTCAGCATTCCTCATTAGAAATCAGACTCTTCCTTCTTCCAAAATAGATAGAATAGTGCAAATTTTAGTTGAGAAAGTGTATTGCTTTAGAGGCATGATGTTTTGTCCAACTGAAAAAAAAAGAAAAGATTGTTCATCTATAACAAGGAAAGAGTAACAAGGAAGTACAAGGAAGGATGTACCACTTGAAGGTTGCTTTCAATTTGCCTTTGTGTTATTCCTAATTGATTAGTAAATTTTTAGAACTTCAAAGCTTTTAAATTGTGTTTGTCCTCTGGGCACCTGAGCTGTCTCACAGCTATTAGGCTGAACTTACAAACTTAGCAATGAGATTTTCAAAGTTGCAGGAAGAATTCAAATGCCTCATTCAGTTGCTTCAAGCCCTACTGGTATTAAAAGACCTATCCTAAGTGTTTAAGGACAGACATCCATGCTGTGTTAAAGTCCATTATAATGGGGACTGCAGTGCTAAACTTATTGATTTATATTTTTCCTTTCATGCTTAAGGTGTTTATTTAGAAGGTTAACAATGGATTTGATCCTGTAACTGAGCTTCTCAATATGACTGCTTTGCCCTTTTTACCAGTGTGTTATACACATGTGCGCGTGCACACACACACACACATACACATATTCTTTGGTGTAGCAGCAGCTGCTAAATAAAAGATAGACCACACTGACATCTCTCACTCCTTCTGTATGCCAAACCTAGGAGTTGCAAATATCTCAAGGAGTGGAGCAATCACTTAGATTTCATTGGCTTACTAGAAGCACCCAGCAAAATGACACCATTATGACGGACTATTAAAAGACACCTGTGATACAGATCTTTCGGACTTCATAGATGCAATGGCTAGAAAATGAGGTTTGGTGGCAAATGCTGCACAGTATATCAGTGCTGAAGTGCAAACTTGGTTACTCGAAGCTTCTGTTTTCTTCCTGAAAGCAGTCCTAATTAAACTGCTAATTATAGTGTACTCTAGCTTTGATATTTAAGGGTTAACAATTAAGTAAGACTTGTTTAACTGAGAAACAGCTTCTGGACAAAATATAGATGCAGAACAAATTACATGTGCCTGTCTTTCATATGTTTACGTGAGAAAATTGCAATGAATCCTTTACTAATGAGAGTCAACCTTTTACGAAACTTAATCCCTACCTCAGTATGTCAGTTTTGCTCCTTTGAATCTAGAATGAGATTCCTCTTATTCCTTTTATCCCTACCACAGCTTTCTTTTTGTATCTGAGAAATCAAAATCATAATATCACCTAGACATCTGGGAGATCATCTGATCCACACCCAAAAAACCCTAAGCATTATGAAATGCCTTGTCTACTTGGTATCTTCAACCATGTGAAAGTACTCACACAAGTTCTTATATAAGTATGTAATGTCCATGCTCTCTGATTTTAAGAAATTATAAGGACAAACCACTTCACCAGCATGCTCAATTTTTTTTCATAGAAACACTTAAGGACTAGGGATGGTGAATTCAGCTTAGTCTGACATTATGATTACATATGGTTCAACCAGCAAGAAGTGTTACAGGTTTCTCTAATTCCCCCACTGGTATTATCTTTAAAGTAGAACATCCTGTGGTGAAGTGTTGCACTTTGTTCTGCTTGATATAAATAACTGTATTCGGTTAATATGATTAAGGCTAATGAGACTCTGAACCTCAGCCAAAAATTCTGTCATTAAAGCACATTTCCTACTGATGAATTAATTAGTAAAATACAAATCACCTTTTAAGCAGGATATATGCCAGGGTTATTCCAAAAATGCCAACATCCAAGAATTTTCTCTGCGGTGCTTCATCTTGTATAACTGAGAAGAGGATAGAAGGACAAATATATTGCTAAAGTATGTTCTGGCACTGAACCTCAGAACTCAGAGACCAAAATTTGGCATGGGGGAAAGAAAAAGAGTAGGGTGGATATTTACTGGCATCTTTAGCTCAGAGGACTGCCTCTTGCCATTGTTCCCACCTGTTTGCATGATCTTTTCTGTTATATTTAGAAGAAAAGAGGAGAGGAGTATTTGGTAAGATTTTGAGAAGAGCAGAATGCAGTTCTAGATGTATTTGGGGAACTGTAGATCTTCTGACTGATTTTCTCATGAGATGTATGTGGGCAGTTCCCAAACAACTTACAAGAAAACCTCAAGAATCAGAAATAGATCCCTGGAAAGGGGATTAGCTTCACTTCTCTGATTTTTAAAGATATTCCAATTCCTTTCCAATTTACTTAACTTCAATTGAAATTGAGAAATCAATCAAATTCAGCCAAAATGATTACCTAATCAGGCTTCTCCTGATATCACTCTGTCTCAATAACATAAACTGTCCAGTCACTTTTTGTCAAGCCTGTAGCTCCTTTTTGAGCTCAGGCATCTGTTCTTGACTCCACTACAGCTTCAGGCAAATTGTTCTCATAACTGACAATGCTGCTTTATCCTTACTTATCCCTATGATTTGTTTTCTGTTAATTAAGGCCAAAACCACACAGTTCTTTTC
>NW_008657521.1:35751-45551 GCF_000695815.1 Acanthisitta chloris | reverse complement strand
GGAGACAATGCAAGACTTGTACTAACTACCATAAGGGTTGAGCTGTTAATCTACCACCACTTTATGAATACAGTTATACAATGACCACTCTTAATTATTTCATGGCCTCTTTTAAAACTCTCCTCTACCTGTCTGGCCTGACAAGTGAGTATGTCATGGGATATGCATTTGCTTAGGAATTCTATCCTGTCTTTGCGTAGGCATCAAGTGAAGTCACAAAGAGTTTGCTCAGAGACTGACTTGATAAAAATTTGATGGTCTCCAGGAGAATCTGGTTTCTCAAGAAAACTGGAAAATATACATATTTCCACCTTATCAAAATGTTCACATTCTCATAAGAAAAATTATCTACTTGTGCTGATTATGGACCAACCTAAGAAAATCTTATGGATCCACTAATGAACTTTAAAAACTCTCTGGTAAAAATGTATTGGTTTCTGTTTAATTATGTCATCAGGCTGTTATATTGACATGCAAAACCTTTCATCCATTAGTATCAATTCAGATAACACCATGTTCATTCTTTTATCTGCTAAATATTTGCTTTTATTTAATATATTAATTATATCTAGTGTTATGATAGAAGGGCCAAAAAAAGAGAGGCTTTCCACATCATTGCATTAGGCAGCAGAGACCTGATTCTGTTGTTGCTTTGGCATAAGAGAGCAGACACTTGATCCTAACTCACCTCCAACACACATGGCATTGTGTCTGTGCATGGCACAGGACAGAAGGTCAGACCTGGGTGTGCAAATGCATGCCATGCAACCGTGCTGGGGAACTGTGTGGTCACTGTGTACACTGTAATTACACCTCTACCACACGCAGACTGCAAAAACTGCCTTTATTTAGAAAAGGGACATTGGCCAAAATTGTGATTCTGTCCCCAGTCCATTTAGAAAGAGCGATAGACTTGTTCATTGGTGCCTGAGCAGCTGTAAGAGCTAAACAAACAGGATCATAGAGTATGCACCCAAACAGCTACTGTCTAGCTGATCCACAAGGTGTATCATCATCAGTCAGAAAGCACTTATGGGGATAGTGTGTCTTTCACACATCTTCTATACAATTAATTTATACTGTAGAGTAGAGCATGTATCAGTTACTCTCCCCAGATGAATGCAGCTCATAAAATGAACCCTCTGGTTTGTCAGGGACTTTGGTCAGGGATTCACAATCTCCTTCAGGTCATGTGTGACAATGTCTCTATCTTACGTTTGTGTTTATCTTATGGACTGTAAAGGCCAAAATTCCCTGAATATTTGAAATCCACATAGTTGCCACCATTATATTTCAGCACAAAGAGTTAAACAGTCAAGAGCTTCTTTAAAATACACTTGGAAGTAGAAAACATCGTTTTGCGTATAATTATGTATGTGCTTCATAATATATAAATGTAAATTCAGTATTTACATATGCAAACATACAGAGCTGTGATCAGCACTAAGAGATGTCTGGAATGTGTCTGACACTAAATTGCTGGGCCAGGGAATTTTAAATTGGACTGATGTTATTATTCTTTTAATTATGTGTCATTATTACTTGAGGAATCTTGTGTAAAGAGTGTGTTTAACTGTGATCCTATTCTACTTCCTCCTAGAAAGTTATGGCTCTCTGCATCATTAGAAACATGTTTATCTTTAATTCAACTCTCTTTTTCATCCTTAATTCTTTTTCTGTAAGATTTTTTGGAATTTTTGTGTTTGCTTTTTTGTTTGCTTTTCTTTCCTCTTCTTTTTTTTTTTTTTTTTATTCCTGTTTTACTTTTTCAAAACAATTATTTTAAAGAAAACTAAGTCCAGAGTTTCTGGGCCTGAAGTCCTATATATAAAATTCTGTGGTCAGATTTATTGTACATAAACAGATAGCTCATCATGAAAGTTGTTGAGAACATATAGCTATCATCAACTTCAGCATATAACTTGTTTCCACAAATCAGGAGCTGCACAGGCTGGTTTTTAAAATATGCACACCAGTGATGGTCTGTTTTTAAAACTATGATCTTTTGTGGCTTGCCTGTGAAATCAGTGGCAAGTTTAGAACAGAGGAATTCCTAGCTTCCAGGCCTTTGACTGATCCGTTCACTGCTATAGAGAGTGACAAAAGCAGAGATAATAAATTCATTAAAATTCTGTCTTGTTTTAACAGAAAATTCATTAGTCTGGTAAAGCATAAGGTAGCTGTACACCTAGCCTATGGAACAAAGTTTTTTTTAATAGCAAAAGATGCTACAAATCCAAAATAAGTCTTACTTATTGGTTCTGTGCTACATTACTCTTTGTAAATTGTTAAATATATAATTTATCAGCAGTGAAATGCTCTAGCAATATACACCAGCTGTTAATCTTCAGAAACACCTCTTTGTACTTCAGCATTAAACAAAAGTCAGAGAAAGAAAACTATTAATGAGGACAATTACAAAACACCTACCCACCATGTAAACTTGCAAGGGAATACAACTGCTTTTCTAATATTTTTTTCCTGTGGAGAAGGATATTGATTGGTTACAGTAGATCACCCTAAAGAGATTTTCTTCCTTCAGGTATGCTGTGGTCTTCTTTTTGCTTGCCTTTTTTTGTTCTAGGTACGATGAAGCTCATTATTCAATTTTTATTGTAGCTGTTTCATTGTGCTAGCCTCCTTCCCCTCTCCCCATCCTCTCTAGAACCATCCACATGTTACTGTTTGTTAAAGCTGTGGTCAATCAGTTCTCTGTATGGGGACACTTCTGGTTTCCCTTTATTCAAAGCTTTGAAGAGAGAGGCATTGGAGCAGAGTCAGAATAGTTAAGACTTTCTAACTTCCGTTGCTGCTAGATGTGGCAAGCTGAAAGCCTGCAGAAAATACTGCCTGAGACAATTATGTGTAGCTCGAGAAAGAAAATAAATTAATTTGACAGTGGGAAATGCTTTGAAAAGAATCTTTTTCTGATGGTGTAAATTGAGGGGATAGTATCCATTAACAATAGATTTCCTGATAATGGAAAAGACTATGTATCTAGATTCCAAGCTTTATTTTGTCACTGTTTTGACAGTCTGTGATTTCTGTAAGTGCTTTTCCAATATTCCCATGTATTGAATGAAGCTGACATTCATTATCTGGCTTTTGGCTGCTGAGATTGTTCTCAGCTTAATTAATGTATTTAGTCAGATAGGAGCTACATTTACATGGAAATGAGAGTTTAACCAAAGGAACATCCACTGATCATTTCTTATGTATAAATAGAACTATACTAGAGAATGGATGTGGTCAGTGAAAAAAATCCAAACAAAATAAACAGAAAAAAGATATATGAAAACAAAAATCATTGAACAAGTTACAGGAAGAAATGTGACAATGATGGATGTTATAAGAAAGAGGTTTGATTTGGTTTGGTTTTGATGTCATCCTGATTAGACATTTCATTACTGTAACACTTTTCCAGCTTGTACCTAATTAGATATGGTTGGTCAGAAGATACCAAAAAAATGCTTTGTACAGTGTCACTATGTCATCAGAGCTAGTACAGGGCTAAAACTTGCCAAAAAGGCTCCTCAAATCAGCCTGCAAAGGCTGATAAACTTCCAAAGGAAGGGCTTATGTATCGAACACAGCACAGAACTACAAAATTAAATTGCCATACAGGGTGCACAGTACAGCAATATGGGAAAGGAACTGGAGCCTATGCATGATGGTGGCACACTGGTTTATGCGGATGTTTATCACTAAAAGGGTTGTCAGAGCCTCTCGCCAACAGGAGGAAAGAAATAGAGCAGAGAGACCACACACAGACCAAGCTGGCATAGGGAATAAGCTCATTTTTCAAGTCTTTCCCCACATCCACTTTAGATTATTCATACTTCCATTTAATCTGTTGTTTTCTGCCTGACATTAGTGAATAATGTGCTTTAATGAAGAGCTGTTCAATGTCTAAAAATAACCCAACTTGAGTGACCTTAAAATAAAAGACAATACTAAGGAAGATTTTTCAGGAAAAAAGGTATTGTGTGAAGCAAGGTGTTTTTTTAATGAATGAATCTCAAAATTAGGATCTGCAGGTTCGAGCAATTTCACATCACAGGCTTTACCTGCTGTGTAAGCATTTTTATATCAAAATATGTACCTTGAAAGGCATGAGACATTTCTGGGTTCCTGGTATAGAGGTGAAACGCATCTCTTGATGCAAATAATTAGGAGAAGAGATTATAAAAATAAAAATGAGTAAGAAAACCTTTCTGTTTTGAAATTAAATGATCACAAAAAAATTTATTCTGATTCATAAAAAATATTTGGACCAAATTGATTCTGCTAAGTGAGGTGAAGGGGAAAGGCTTTATTGTCTTCAAAATAGAAGAAATTATTCACCTGCTGATGTATTTCCTTCCTGTCTTTCTCTTTTACTTAAGTTTTCTGGAGCTAAATGACACACTGCTGAGTAATGAAAGCATAAGGTTTAACCATGACAGTTTTGCTGCCTCTGCTGATTCCATTAGTCTTTGTGGCACTGCACAGGTGGCTGTGAGGGTGTCCCCTGCAGCCACCCAGCTCATTAGGCTCTTGATACAAGTGCAGGCGAGGCAGCATGAAGGTGGCTGCTTATGATTACAAAGTTGGCTGCTTTGTGAGAAGCCTTCAGTGTCATGACTCAGCTACTGAGACAGCTGTAGAAGTTCAGAGGGACTAAACTGTCCAAGGGGAACAGGGATTTTGATGACTCTGTCTACTAGCTGAGTAACTTAAGTCTTCCATGGTAAAGAGGTCTCATTTCCACAGGAAGGGTATGTCTCAGATTTTGGGGTCTATCTCATCTCCAGCAGGAGTATTTGCTCATTGTACCTTATTCAGTGCCATACTCATATCCCAGGTTTTAGGACCCTTCCCAGAGGTGTAACTTCAGCTGTGGTGTAAGGCTGTGAAAGTCATTTATACAAATTAAGTTAGGAATGAGTCAGGAAGACTTTGCGTGATCTTCCACCAATGTTCCTGCACTGGGAGGGGACTGTCTATGAATGAGAGAACAGCTCTGGATTTTAGCTTCTGTGTTGAGATTGTCAGGGGCTAAAAGTACAGGAGTTTTGCATTGTAGGTCAGTTGTCCTTCTGCTCTGCCATGACATGACCCAAAGGTTTTAGTAAAAACTGTAAGCAGGAAGGAAGATTTAGGGACTCATAAGAAATACTTAAGCAATGGTATGAGACTTGGGGAAATACATTTTTTTTCTAATAGGTGCACAGAAAATAAACTTGGTCTCATATTTCCAACCACATTTCAATAGTGGTTAAATATACACATTGTTCAGTTTCCGTAACAGATGCTAAAAGGCAATAGTAATATAAAGTGAGGAGAATGTGCTATGGCTTAACAAGAATATTTTCACACTGTCTGATTTATTTTCCTACAGTCTACTAAATGTTTAGATAAAGTCAGGCAAATGTTTCAATAATTATAAAAAATTAAAAATTGAAATTAAGAATTAAACCACTGCATTCTCCTGATTCCACATAAAATCTTCTAATACTGAGACTAAATAAGTACAATTTCACAATCAAATACATGTAGATGTGATTCATGTGACATGATGGTAGGTCACAGGAGTTAGAGATCAGTCATTAAGTTTTTTAACTTGGCAAAACTAGTACCTTGTTTTAGGGCACAGAGAAGTTTAACACCAGCTTTGCCCCTAGGAAGAGGCCACAAGTTCTGGTATCGAGGCAGCATTTCAGCTTGGACAGTGATCTAGAATACCTTTAAAATGGAAGTGTGAAATTGTGTGTGAGTGCACAGAAAACACAAATAGATGTACATTTGCTGATTTTAGTGTAAAAATGAGAGCAAACCCTCTGTTTGCTAGCTTGACAATAGAGTTTAGATTTCTTGGTTTTCCCTGGGTAAGAATGTAATTCCACTGTTCTAAAAACTCTGTGTTATTAAAATCTAATGGCTTTATGGTGAAGAAAATGAACAAATGTTTTAATTTATTTGAATTTTTTATTCACTTGACTAGTTTGAACCGGTTTTCATGATGATAATGATGATGATGATTGTTTTCTAAAACCAAACACAGGCTCATTTTCACTCATTTACTATTATTTGATGGGCCCATTAAAGAGAACATTTCATTTTTAGAGCAGGACTTGTGGTTTGGACACCTGAGCGCTCCTATCAGCAAATAACTTCAAGCTCTTTTTCAGTGCTGCACCATTTCCAGTTTTTCTAGTAGAAGTTCTATGTCACTGTGTGATTACAGTAAGACTCTCTGGGAGAAGAGGAAGGGGTGGTGGGGAAGAGAAGACAAGTGAGTATTTTCAAAAAACTTCTAGTTTCACCCTGAGAATTAAGATGTCTGCCTGACAAGTTAAAGGACAGGTCTCATATCACACTGATGAGCTGACCATGAGCTGACCTCTTGTTTGTAGTCTAGCAGTATAAATTCACAATCATTAACACACAGGTGTTCAGTGTTCCCAGCAGCCAAGCAACTCAAGGGAGTCATCTTTCTTTCATTCCAGGACTTTTACTTTCTGATTTAATGTAGTAAGTTCAGTAATTTCTTGAGCACAAAGGACTCCTATGACTGTTTCCTGAGAAACTACTTGGATGAGAATGGGGCAACATTTTCTGCTGTCTTTCTGCCAAGTCTCCAGCTTCAAAGAATTAGCTTTTAGGATTTCACATTAAAAAGATGAAGGAGAGGAAAAAATAAAGATTAACACAACAATTATGGCAGAAAATATTCCTCCTGCACCAACAGCTATGGAACTTCCTGATTTTACTTTGAAACCTATTTGTTGGAGCTAGGAATTAACCCCTGCACTTCTTGACTGTTGTTACCACCTATTATTCATATTGCTTTTCTGCCTGGAGTCCCCAGTCAGTGACTGAAGTTCTTTTGCTAAACACTGTGTAAGTATGAAGACAGTCCCTGACACAACCTCAAGAACCAAAGAGATGCAGAGTTTGATCAAATACCCCTTTTTCCACTTCTGTTGCTATCTGCTCCTTACCCCATCACATCTGTGCTATATCTAATAGCTAAATAGTAATTAATGATTAAATAAAGGGAAAGTGCTGAGGCTCTGTTGTGTCTGCTTTAGCTCTGCACAAACACAGTTATTTCATAGTTAGAGCTCTTCTGCACTCACAGCATTGCAGCCATGGTACCCTGTCATGCATTTACATACAAGTCTGCAAGAAGAGAGTGTGTTCGTGTGCTCTCATAGCACTTTTGTTTGATGGACAAGAAAAGAACACAAACCTCACATTCAGATGCCTCTGGGCCCTCTTATGTTTCTGGGTTGACTTCAAATCCTGCTGTGTGTGCTGAAGAGCATGAACTCCTCCAATATTTACATTGTAAAAACAGTGAAGTCTAGTCTTTATTCTTATTTTATTTGCAGGAAGAGCAAAGGCTTGAAAAATAAAAAGTCTTTGAAATTGCGTATGACAGCTTATTACAAACATCATTGTTATCCTGTCAGAGAAAATAGAGTAGCTTTAATTCCAGCAGAAGAGTATCAGAACTGGACAGATTCTGATCTAAATTATATAGCACAGATACAGAGAAGTTCTTCACTCTGCCTGATATATTGTAGAACAACTGAGTTCAAAGTAGGTTTCAGTATTTAATCTTCAGATTACTATTTTATTCACATTTAGAAATACTGCCAAAATGATCCAAGATACAAATACAAAGAGACCACCACAATGTAGAAGTAGGTTGCTTTCCAAATCTCCTGTCCAGAAATCTACTACAGAATAACTGCAGATTATTGCAACATCAGATTCCTTAGACGAAACCTGCAGAACAAATGTATATTAGAAGATTTGGGTCAGGAATGTAGCAGGTCCTTACAGAATTTTCTGAAGAAAAGTGTGAGTGCCTGCATGAATCTGTGTGAATCTGTTACATGTGCAATCACTCCAAAGATGTAAACACAGGAACTGTTCTTGCATTGATATGCTAGGGCTAATGGTAAGGGAAGCACATGCAGGACTGTAACTCACACTGTACGCTAGAATTTGGTTTTCTTTGTTTCACTAAATGATGCTTTTTTCCTATTCCATTTTCAAAGGCACAGGGGTAGTCATATATACCACTGCTACATATACAAAACTACACCAAGATTAGGCCCTCTGAGGGAGAACTCAGTGTTGGACAGACAAATATCCAAAAGCTCTCAGTCTTTCACCTGTGTGGTCACTACACTAAACTTTTTAATTCTATGCTCTTACAGTGCTTTCCACTTGGTCTCTGTCTCATTTCTGAATAGACTAGTACTCAGCTGATTAATAGATTTTCCGTCTTCTCCTCCCTTTTCTCCATGGCTTGTCTCTATTGGGTGCTTTTAGTGCAAAAGCCTTTCTCTGTTCTTAGGCTTGTTTACTTCTTCATGGGCCTTTCTGAGGCACACATCAAAATTTAGTGCCAGAAACAAAGGAAAATGGATTTTGTGTTTTGACCTCAAAAGATCTTGTGCCTGCCCTGCCAAATGCTGAGTTGATTGGCTGGGTCCCCGAGATAACATGTGTTACAAGGCATTACAAGAAAGAACCCTCAAGGACAAATACAGAAAGATGTAGTCCACTCCATGAACAAGGAGGCAGCCAAGTTGAACCAATGTGGAGAAAAGGAATCCTGTTTCTCTGTGGGACTTAGAATGCCCTAGTCAATACGAGCAGGTCATGCCTCCCTACAGACAGTCTCCACAACTTTCAGGGCTTGTGATACCTTCCTGTTGCTTTGAGGAAAGGAACAGGTTCAGTCCTTTCTTTCAGAGTGTAGTCAGTTAAAGAAGAAAAGGAGGTGATGCTCCTAACCTTTTATTGGGAGCATTAGGAACAGTAGGGGAACTTGCAGTCTGTTTTTTCTCTTCCCAGGAAAACAAAGGTATTGTACCAGAAGGATTATAAGTTTTGATCTGAGGTGGTAAAGGGACATTCTCTTCTCAGTTCACGGGAAATGAATTCAAACTATCTGACACAAGAGGTCAGAAAACAAATGTTCATAATGGGAAACATTGAGAATATCATTTAAAAGCCCCAGTTGACCTTCTGCTAATACCTTCTATTATGGTAGAATACGTCCTTCTCAGCCATTCCATTTATAGAATCATAGAATCATAGAATCAACCAGGTTGGAAGAGACCTCAAAGATCATCAAGCCCAAACCTATCATCATTCCTAGATCACGGCCCTAAGTACCACATCTAGTCTCATCTTGAAAACCTGCAGGGATGGTGAATCCACCACCTCCCCGGGCAGTCCATTCCAATGCCTGATCACTCTTTCTGTAAAAAACCTCCCAGGATAAAAAAATAAAAATTAACAAAAATTCCCCAAACAGTAGTACTTTACTTCCTCATGTGTTTACATAGATGTGGTAGGATGACTCCTATGACTGTAGTGCTGGAATGGAATGATACCCATCTCTTTGAGAAGAACAGGCAGGGAGAATGAGGAGATGATGTCACCCTCTCTGTCAATGACCAGCTGGAATGCATGGAGCCCTGCCTGGAGGTGGATTAGGAGTTTATGCATCAGGATTAAAGGGATGACTGGACAGATGACATTACAGTGGTGGTGTGCTACAGATCACTAGACAAGGAGGACCAAGCAGTTGAATCCCTCTATAGATAGATAGGAGCAGCTTCATGTTCACAAGCCCTGGTCCTCATGGGGGACTTCAACCACTCTGATATGGGTTGAAAAGACAATACAGCAGAGCATTAAGCAACTCAGCAGGTTCCTGAAATGCCTTGTTGATAATATTCTTCTCCAAGAGATAGAGGAGCCAATAAGAGGAAGTGTTGTGCCAGATACCC
>NW_008657521.1:27101-34797 GCF_000695815.1 Acanthisitta chloris | reverse complement strand
TGTGTGCAGCTTTTGCTTTCCCTGTTAAACTGTCTTTATATCAACCCATAAGTTTTCCTAGCTTTTACCCTTCTGATTCTCTCCCCCATCCCTTTGGTGGGGGAGCGTGTGAGCAGCTGCGTGGTTCTTGGTTGCTAGCTGGGGTTAAACCATGACACCCTTCCAATCCAAATTATTCTATAAGTCTATGATTAATGGTGGTAATAAGAAAGAAAAAGTAAAGATCCTTTGTAGAAAAAAATAGTGAAGACAAGTGATTATTTTGGGGAAGGGAATTATTATTTTTACTATCTTGACAATGTTTTGCCTTTGAAGGGCAAAAAACATGAAACCGAACCACCGATGAGTCATTGGTGAACAAAGATGCTTTGCAGTAGTGCTCTGAACATGCAATTATGTGCAAATACACATGCTTTCCCACAGATAATTAACCTGAGGATCAAGAGCTGAGATCACAAATTTCCTTCAAGTTTGCATCCCACTTCTTTCAGCTAGTGATTCCACTATGCTTTTCAGCACAACTCTGTGCTGGAGGTTTCTATGTCACAAAATAGTGCTACTAGCAGCAACTCAGACTCTGAACATCATGTAAGAAAAGGCAAAGTTGATCCCAGAGTCACAGTATCGTACAGTAAGAAACTTTGCAGATGAGTTTATAGCCACTAGGAAGAAGATGAAGGAAAAGACAAAGGTCACCAGCAGTAGTAGCTGATGCTTTTCCAAGGCAGAGACTTCAAGAATTAATTTCCCCTTTAGTTCACACCCCTTTCTACCATTCTTCTTGTAACTGATGAATTTGATACCATGCCACATTTCCAAACACGGCATCATGCAAGAGGAAAACGTTTTTTTAGATAAAAATCGAAAAGGAGCTACAACAAAAGACACAATAGGTAAAACCTCCTACTACAAGGCTATAAGTCCATTTAAAAATCTCATTATCAATTGTCCTTTGCTGTGCTGCTCCCCTTCATTGTGCGATTTTTTTTTAGTATGGCAGGCTTCCAAAGGTATTTTTCAGATGCTTTGCAGCAGAAGCGAAATTACAAGATACACCATCATAGGATTTTGGCATGAATCTGTTTATCTTAATTTCACTTTTAGTACCTTTCCCTTAAAGACAGCATAGACAGAGGCCATAAACTGCCAAATTCTGTATCTTATGAGGCAGACAATATCTGAAAAGGCAAAATTATTTAAATTTGAAGTCAAATGGGCAGAAATAAAAAATTCAGCACAATTCTAATAGAAATATTTAAAAGCTCCCAAGTGAGATTTCTTTTCTCCTCATTCTAATCTTTGCAATTTTGGTAGTAACACTAAATTTGACTTTGCAGAAAATTTTCATGTCCAAAATAAGATCAGGTTAATAATAGGTTTCTAGAGCAATCCAAAGTTGTTTCTCTTCAATTTTACCTTGGTGCTTTTAGGAACTTCTTTCCCCCCAAGAATCAGGCTCTGTGGCATGATTAATTCTTCCTGGCAAGAAATAAGAATGCTATGACACTTGCAAATCAGGAGGGGAAAAAAGGTGGGAAATAGTCATTCATCTACTCTGAAGTAAGGATTTCTGTATCTAAGGATCTAAATATTAATAAATCAGTACTGGAATTGGCAATTAGAGTAGGCAGTCTGTGGAAAAAGCAGCAGATGTGACTACTCTTTTTAGGTAAAAGAGAAGATCTTGAGTGAAGGCAGTACACTTGTCCCCCACCCCCATCCCCATCAGAATATGACATTGTGAACAGACACGCAGTCGCTCGTTGCTACAGAAGCAAATTTGTCAAGTGGCAGCGCAAAAGAATACAACCTGCAAAACATAGGGAGAAGTGGAGGAAAGGACATATGGCGATGTTTTGCTGTGCTTGATATTGTCTTGACATAAAAGACAACTCTGCAGGAGGATTTGCAATGCCCATCAACATGCAAAAGGCAGCTTTCAGCTAAGCAGTTCTGATAGTATTCAGTGGCTAACAGGCATGGAGAAGTGTAGACCACCAGGGGTCACAGGGTAGTTAAATGCAATCTTGGTTTTCTTTCCTTCTTTCTGGAAAAAAAGCTAACAAAATACAACAGAAAACAAAACAAAAATGATGATTCCTGTCCTCAGAAAACCAAACATACTTTAGTATTTTCTCATGTAATTAGCAGCTCAACCAGAAGTCAAGTAACTTTACCAGAAATTATCAAATATAGGAGCTTTCACATCAGTTTCATATATATGTGAGAGATGTCATAGGATAATGAAAGACCAAGTGGTGAAAGTTTAGAAGATGAAGAAGGGGAGGGGAAATCATATTTCCACATGAACTGTTGAAACCACTTGCTTCAGTGCCTCTTGTCAAATGCATTTACATCAGAGCTGTTTCAGGGTTGCAAAACATTCAGGTGATAAAAAAGCACTGGGTATTTGCTGGGCCAAAGGTGATGTTTATGCCAGTCAGCACACTGGGATAGCACACAGCAAACGAGGTTTCCCTGCAGTCATGAGAACTGCGAAGGCTTGCGGGCACCATAGGTTGCAGAGTTGGGTAAGGATTTTTAATGAGTTGTACCCAAGTTAAAGCCAGCATATGTTTTGTTTTGTTTAACTGTGGTGTAGCTCGTGTAAAAAACAGATTTCAACATGTGAAGGCAAGAGCACTTGGCATTGCAGCTAACTCCCCTCCTCGTAATACATGCATCTGAAGCTTCATTCTTGCACAAGAATTTAATTTTGGAATTAAGGATTTTTATGCAGGCAAAATTTTGCATATCTAAATAATATTCAAACCCATTCCATTAACTTTGCTTTATTAATATAGAGATTTCAGGCTTTTGAAAGTCACAGCTCATGGAAAGACTCCCTTTTTTGATTTTTTTAAGCTAGATAAAAATACCTAATGAAAATAAATAAACAATAATAGTAATAATAATAATAATAACAACAACAATTATAATAATCAACACTTACATAATATTACCACTTTTTCATCTTGAAAAACAACTTACAGGAGATGTCTGTGAGGTGAGAGCAAGTCTTATTATTTCCATTTTGCAAACTAAGAAGTTGAGGCAAAAAACATAAGATCTTACCATTTTACTCATAGTATAAAACCTCAGTTGCTGAAAACGTTACCTTGCTTTCCTCTGTTTTTTCCACTGAACCGGTTCTAACATATCAGAATCTCTGCTAATAAAGTTTTCTAACTAGCAAACCAGCATTCCTATATCCTACTCAACTTTTTTTGCATCTTTTTGGATTTCAGATATCTTTGTAATTACCTTTCCCCTTTGTTAAATCTAATGTGTTCAGCAGTTTCCAGCAGCAAAAGAGCTTTCATTTCTGCATCTCATTTGGCCTAGAAAGTACTTCTGACTATTACTGATGTTGCTCTGCAACTTATTGAGCCTGAGGGTCCACTCATAAATTATGCACTGTCCTCTGCACAAATGCTTACCAAAGAGGTGGTTCTCATTAGGAGGAACTATACTATACAATTTAGGTAGTGCTTATGAGGAACACCTTTTTTACTTGAGTTCAAGAGCAGCTTAATTTAGTGTATCTAGAGGTAAACGGTGATTTTCACTGGAAATCACAGCAGGCATGCATGAGAAAACATGCCCTTTACATGCTTGCATTTTAAAGAGGCCTAAATTCAAACCTTAGGTAAAAATATCTTTTAATCTTGCTCTGTCTCTATTTCTGCATTTCTCTCTTCTTTTAATATTTCATCCTAAAACTGTAGAACTGAATTTTTAATATATTCAGGGGATTGTGTTAGTCTGACATCTGTTTGACAATGTTAAAATGCGTTTTGCTGTAAATTTTTGCCTTGAATGAAAATTCACAGTACTTACTGGAAATATTTCTGGTGATTTCAGGGCTTTCTTCAGACATTCCCTAGCAAATGCCAGAGTATTTTGCTGTGGAGCGGGTGACTGACTTGATTGTCACCAGTTTGTTCTGGATCTGGGAATTCTGTATTATTTAGGCTGTATTTTATTTTATAGAATACCAATATTAATAGTACTTCTTTCTGTTTGGGAAAAATAAAATTAAAGCAGATTATGTGCCAACACATCTCATGTAATGGAAAAAAGCAGATGCCATTCAGAGTATAAGCAACACAGGCATTTCATCAACTCATCGACTTAGGACATGCCGTTTTTTCTCTCCAGTTTCCCTTCCTGTAGCACTGAAGCACTGTGTACTGTAGTAAAATTAAATAGCATGGGTGTGAGCTAATACCCCATAAATTACTGGTAAGAAATAGCAAATTAGACCGAAATGTTACAACATACTGCAGTATAATAGATAATACATTTTATAATCATTTGTTTATTTCTTTGTTCAAGTGAATATTTGCCTCTGCCTCAGAGAGTGACTCTTCAGCCAGTAGTGTCCTTTGGCAGTTTCAGGCCAAATAGCCTTCTTGGAAAGGGAGACATATTCCACCACTCATGAATTGTAAAGTGCTCCGCTTGCTGATCACCCAATGCAGTCCAGCCTGAAATCTCTGCTGCAATGGGAGCACATGGCATAAGCTGCAGAGACCCATACAGCTGCTTATACAGTCAAAGACATTGTTTGAGCCTCTGTGAGCAGGGTAAAGATTGAAATATTAATTAAGCAACATGGTTTTGCATATTTGCAACAGTGCTTACTATTATATGCTGGCCAGGAGGAGGGCAGCATATTGTTATGTCTGTTTGACATCCACACTGTGGAGTGTTTCACTGACCTCTCTACTTTTCTAATTAAAGAAAATAACTGAGGCTTTTATTTCCTCTGCTACTCTCTAAAAGTCTTTTGCCCGCTTTAACCACATAAATTAGGATTATTTCATTTTTCTATTCATTAGAGAAAGGCAGACAGACTGCAGCACAGAACCATGCATTTCATATCAGGATGTCAGGGATTTACAATGATTATATTACGTCTAAGTCCAAGAATCATAGAATCATCAAGGTTGGAGGAGACTTCTAAGATCATAGAGTCCAACCATTAGCTGCCACTCTGCTGCAGCTACTCCATATCCTCCAGCATCAGGTCCAGATGTCTCTTAAATACTTTCAGGGATGGTGACCCCACTACCTCCCTGAACAATCTATTCCGCTGCCTTACCACCCTAACAGTGAAGAAATTTTTCCTGGTACCTAATCTGAATCTCCCTTGTCTCAGCTCATGACCATTCTCTCTAGTCCTTTCACTTCAGGCATAGCAGAAGAGACCATTCCCCACCTCTCTACAGTTGTAGAGAGCAATGAGGTCACTCGAGTCGCCTCTTCTCAAACAAACTCAATTGCCTCAGGCATTCCTCATACGACATATTTTCTAGGCCTTTTATCAGCCTTGTTGCCCTGCACTGGACTCACTCCAGCACCTCCATGTCATTTTTAAAGTGAAGGGCCCAAAATTGAACACAGTTCTCGAGGTGTGACTTCACCAATGTTGGCTACAGGGGCATGATCACTTCCCTAGCCCTGCTAGCCAAGATGATACAGGCCAAGATGCCATTGGCCTTCTTGGCCACCTGTGCACACTGTTGGCTCATATTGAACACGCTCTCAAACAGCACTCTCGAGTCACTTTCTGACTTACAGCTCTCAAGCCACTGTTCCCCCAGGCTGTAGTACTGCATGGGGTTGTTGTGTTCCAAGTGCAGGACCCGGCACTTCACCTTATTGAACCCCATGCAGTTGTCCTCAGCCCACTGAGTCCTGGTCAGTCCTGATCTCTCTGTATAACTTTCCTCAGTTTCCTCTGTAGAATTTTCCTCAGGTGTCTCTGTAGAAGTTTCCTCAGTCCAGAACTCAGGCAGATCAACACTCCTACCCAAGTTAATGTTGTCTGCAAATTCAGAGGCTGCACTAAATCCCCATGCCCAGATCATCAATAAAGATGGACTGGCCCCAATACTGAGACTTTGGGATCACCACTAGTGACCAGCCACCAATTGGATTTAGCTCCATTAACCGCATGTCTCTGGCCCTGGCCATCTATCCAGCTTTTTTACCTATTGAAGAGTCCAGCCATCCAAGCCACAAGCAGCCAGTTTTTCTAGAAGTATGTTGTGGGAGACAGTGTCAAATGCCTTACTGAACTCCAGATAGACCACATCCACAGCCTTCCCTTCATCCACTATGTGGGTCACTTTGTCATAGAAGAAGATCAGATTGGTCAAGCAGGACCTTCCTTTCATAAATCCATGTTGGTTGGACTTGATTCCCCAGTCACCCTGCATGTGCTGTGTGATGGCACTCAGGATGATCCCCTCCATGACCTTGCACAGAACCAGGGTTAGGTTTATAAGCCTACAGTTCCCCAGATCCTCCTTCTGACTCTAGATGGGTGTCACATTTGCAAATTTCCAGTCAGCTGGAACTTCTCCACTTATCCAGGACTGCTGATAGATGACTGTAAGTGGTTTAGCAAGTTCTTTCGACAGTTCTATCATTGCCCTGGGGTAATGATATCAGGGCCCATGGACCTGTAAGTGCCCAACTGGCATAGCAGATCATTAACCATCTCCTCCTGGATTACAGGGGCCTCACTCATCTCCTCATGACCAACTTCCAGCTCTAGGAGCTGGGTATCCTGAGGACAACCAGTCTTGGCATTAAAGACAGAGGCAAAGAAGGCATTGAGTAGATCTGCTTTATCTGGAACACATGTCACTACACTACCCTCTGTATTTGTCAGCTGGAAGACACCCTCCTTGACCCTCCTTTTGCTCCCAATGTATTTGTAAAAGCTTTTTTTGTCGTCCTTGATTTCAATGGCTAAATCAACTTCCAGCTGAGCTTTGGCCCTCCTAATCTTCTCCCTACATGAACTCTTGGCATCTTTATAGTCTTCCCTACTTATCTGACCCTGTTTCCATTGATGATACATTCTCTATTTTTTCCCAAAACTCTAGTCAAAGTTCTCTGCTTAACCAGGCTGGTCTTTTTCCTCAACAACTTGACTTCCTACCCATAGGGACAGTCTGCACCTGAATGCTTAACCATTCTTTTTTAAAACACTCCCAGCCTTCCTGAACTCCTTTACTCTTCAGAACTGATTCCTAAGAAACTCCATCAATCGATGTCCTAAACAAGTCAAAGTCTGCCTGCTGGAAGTCCAACATGGAAATTCTGCTGCTGGCCCTCATTACGCCATCCACTATTGTAAACTTCATTCTTACATGGTCAATACGTCCAAGATGTCCACTGACCACCACATCCCCCAGCAGTCCTTTGTTTTCAAACACAAGGTCTACCAGGACACCTCTTCTGATGGGCTTGTTTACCCGTTGTGTTAGGGTTATCCTCCACACACTCCAAGAAGTTCCTAGACCAATTCCTCTCTGATGAGTTGTATTTCCAGCACACATCTGGCAAGTGGAAGTCACCCACAAGTATGAGGGTCAGTGACTTTGAGACTTCTGCCAGCTGCTGCCTGTTTTTGGTAGAAATCCCCCGCCTGCCTGTTCATCCTGGTTGGGTGGTCTATAACAGGCTCCCACTATGACCTCTGCGCTGTTGGCCTTCCCCCTGATCTTTACCCATATGCTTTCAATTTTGTTATCTTCACCATTGTCAATTTAAGTACAGTCAAGGTACTCTCTAACATGCATTGCTACCCCACCACCCCTCTTGCTATGCCTGTCTCTTCTAAACAGCTTGTAGCCATCTATTACAGCAATCCAGTCATGAGAGGCATCCCACCACA
>NW_008657521.1:10748-27042 GCF_000695815.1 Acanthisitta chloris | reverse complement strand
TGCCCACACTATGTGCTTTGGTGTACATGCACTTCAGCTGGGCTACTGACTTCATGCCCATCATAGGCATGCCACTCCCAGGCTCATCTTTAGCCCCATAGCCATCTGTTTATCAGTCTAACCCTCCTACTCCTTGCAGTACTTTACTCTAGTACTGAAGGAATTGAGGAGACACAATCTGTGTCCCAACTCCTATAGTTAAATGCCCTAGTGCCCTGAGTCTTTTTTAACTGTTCTAGGACTTCTTTCTTCCATATCATCTCCACCTACCTGCAACACTAATACTGGGTAGTAGCAGAGGGCTGCACCAAGATGGGAAGTCTCCTGGTTACATCCCTTACCTGAGCCCCAGGAAGGCAGCAGACCTCCCAGTGGGTTGGGTCGGGTCTGAATATTGGGCCTTCCATTCCCCTCAGCAGGGAATCCCCTATAATAATCACCCTTCTTTTCCCCTTCTTGGAGCTAGTTGTAATTTGCCTGATTGGTTGTTTTGGTTGAGGTGACATCCTGGATCGTCTTTCATCAGGACCATTGTTATCCCAGTCATCTATTTCCAGCACCTCAGGTATTGCGTAGAGGGATGTGGGAAGGGGAGGGAGGTTGGGAGGGGATGCTCCTGCCACCCCAACCAGGGGCCTGCCTCCATTCCTCCTCATGTCCTAGATTCCTTTCTGCATGTTGTGGAGGGGCCTAAGGATCCTTCATCACTTGAGGTGCATCTGGCTTGTGCATTTGCGTTAGGGCAGGAAGAGAATGGCTACACCATCAATCTCTTCGTCTGATAGCCTCTCCACCTCCTCTGCAGAGCAGATCATGCACCTGCTTGCATGTCATCCAGGTGTTATCTTTGCTACAGTCTGATGCCATCAGCAGATTCTGGCACGCCCTGCAGTCCAATGCCTGGATCTCCATGTGTTTCTGTGGTAGCACTGTTTGGGTTGCCACATCCTTACTGGCACTTGCAGAGGTTTTACTGCCCTGCCAAGTGAAAACTCTACCTACCACTTCTGAGCTGAACTGCTGAGCTGCTGGGAGTGAAACCACTACTTGCTGCTCATTCTGCTTGCTCAAACCACTGTGCAAACTGTGTATTAATGCCTCTTTATTCAACATAAACAAATAACTCCAGAAGAAAATATTTTTTCTGCATTTTATGTCAGTCTTTTTCAAGAAAGAAGTCTATGAATCATTCACTTTTTGGCTTCTGAAACACTCCGCAATTATTAGGAGTCCACAGAGCTAAAAGGAGCAACACAAAAAACACCCAGCAGCCATCAGCTATTTAAGTCCTGATTAGATATGACTTTTTTCATTTTGTCTTATTTCCTTCTGTAACCATATAAATTAGAAGTTTAATTTATTAGGAAATAGATTTTATTTAGTTTTAAACTGGATGAAAATTCAGATTAGTGTTTAGGTATGTGCATAGTAATTTCTCTTATCCCACCTGAGCCTTCCTTTTTCCCTCCCTCACACGTGCTGGAAATCTGCTGAACATAAAAATTTACTCCAAAACTTTCTGAGAAGGTTCAAAAAGAAAAATAAAGTAGTGTGGAAAACAAGACTAATGGCATATCATTAAACTTGAATGAAAATGTGATATGGCAGTATAGTGCCATACACAGATGCCCTTGCTCATTAATTAAACAGGAGCTGTCATATCTGCAAGTCCTATGATATTAATTGTCAGTTTGCTTGGAATTAGTTTAATTCTATGTAAATTCCATGCAATCTGTAGTTTGCAGAAAGTGGGATTTATATCTGATACAGACCACAATTAATTATATAATCCCTCTGGGTACAATTCTTTCAATGTCTTCTGCTACCACAGCTGGGAGTCACTTACTATGTGAGTCATCCTATTGAGATCCACGTAAAAACTACTGAGTTATCAACAATAGGCCTTCAGTTTAACTGAAAATGCTCTTTGGTTGGTATTACACAAATAATTCAACAATAAGGAAGTGATAAGATCAACATCCACTACTTTTAAAACTGGCATAGCCACACACATACAGTTAATTGTATCTTGAACAGTATGACCTCATGACATTACAAAGATTACATTTTTGTTAGCCAGAAGGAAAATTGTCATGATACCTCCCAGTAATTTAAATGCACAAGTCTTAACATGATTATGTAAGCGGGAGTTCAGTTTCCCAGTAAGGCCAGCATTCTCAGGAAAACCAGACATCAAAATGAAAGCTGAATTTTCCAAAAGTGTTGAGTGTTTAATACTGCTCCTGCATGGTATCTGTCACAGCTCAGAATTTAATGTGATGAAGAAATGGTTTTGTGAATGTTGTTTTGGAAATCCTGGCAATGAGGTAAAGTTTTCAGCCTAACACATCATTTCTGAAACTAAAACATGATCTTAAATTTACAAAAAGATTGCTATGAACAAATCATGATTTATCAGCATAGTAAATTCTCTGCATGTACACTATCAGTTTTTTTCTCACCTAAGCCAGCTCAAGGTGCTATTATTCAATAATGCCTGATAAAGTATTTAGGATAGCACAAACACCTAACCCACACATTGACTGATAAAAAGAGAATATAAAAATCACAAGGCATCTTCAAACTCTCATAGGCCTCCAATTTCAAGAGAATGCAGCAAAGTAGATATTTTTGGAAACAGAAACAGGCCCCTTATCTGCAGGTTCTTTGGATGTTTAAAACAATTTTAAAATGTGGTTCTAAAGCACTTTTGACTCAGTAGGTACACTCTTTTAAGTCTTCCACAAGCATGTATTTTGTAGACAAGGGTAAATAACTAAAAAAAATTAACTAATTTGATAATATCCTTCTTTTCTGCTCAGATTTTATCTACAAGGAATTATGTTCTCAAAAGCAGGGAAAGGTATTTGCTGATGTGTTCTATGAATCATTTTTAAATATAGAGTCATTCAGCAATAGTTCACTGCAAATATTTAGAAATGAAGATTTGTCATTTAGTGAGACAGATTACATGATACTATTTCTTTTTGTATGAATAGAGGACTTGGATAACTACACCACAACAAGAAGATTCTCAAATTTGAACCTGAATGTAAAATCAGACATTAGGAACTACAGATGCAATTAGAACCTTGCTGAGAGTTATGTGTGTGGGTATATTCTAGTAACAGGCTCATGTATGCACAAGCACATCTTCAGAACCAGTGCTTTGACTGGTGTAAAACAGAGTATCTCTATTGAGAACTGAGAATCTGGCCCATATGTTTAAATCTGCTTTTCAGAGCTATGTAAATCAAGTCAGATTTTATTAGCATCTTCTTCAAAGTGCTCTAAGAAGTGCATTGCAGGTTTTAATGGCTGGTGGGCAGTGTGCAGCACAGCAAGAATATGCATGTGTGGCAGCCTTCCCACAAAGGGAATAAATGAATAATTAAAGTTACTCCCAGATATCTTAGTTGTAGCTCTTAGCACAGCAGTAGCCAGCTTCTGGGACTGAGAATAGCAGGGCTTCAGGGTAGACACAACTGATTATTTTTTTAAGAGTATTGGGGAATCCACACCATCATCACCTCACTGCCACTTGATCAACTTCCTGATTAGCTAAATGAGATTGGTGCAGCTGCACTCTCCACACCTGATTCCAATTTTGCTTACTCTCAAGCAGGAACTGCTAAGAATACATTGGAATTTCAGAAGTATAAACTGGGTATAAATAAAGATCATAATCTCTTCTTTGAAAATTTAACAGAGATCCAGATTAGCCTGTGTTCTGCCAGGGCATTAATCAGTTTGAAAATTATAATAATGCAGTTTTAGTCAGCTGCACTTTGGTCTGTTTTTCTTCCCTTAATGGAGGTAGCACACTAATGCAGAGCACACAATATAGTATAGACTGAGTTGCTACTTCTTTTACCCTATTTGTCCATCAGCTGCCCTACCATCTGGGGGATGCCACTTCACTTTTTAGAGCTTACTCATAAGTTATAGATATGTATTAATATTTATGTCCTTTGAGAAGTCATGTATGACTTAGTCTCTCAAACTCTCTGATGCCCATAAGAACCAGCAAAGAAGAATCCAGTATCACCACTGTTGCTTCATCATGTTAGATTCATATACTAAAAAGTTACCAGAGTGGTATGCTGCTAAACATTGTGACACAGAGTGGTTCAATTAAGCTGCTTAAAATTTTGACAAAAATAATGCATCCATATGTTACCTGCAAAGCAATCTATGGTGTAAATTACAGTTCTCTCTTTGGTATATGGTAGCATAAATGTCTTAGTAAGAGAAACTTTGAAACAAAAATGTGTGTTGTTGAATATTTTGACAAAAGCTCCTATGCACTTCCATCGTTACCTGGATGTGTGTTGAGCTATATCACTGGGAAACTAATGCAGTGGATAAAATCCAAAACACGTTCTCTCACCCAAAAATCAGGCACCACAGCTTGTTAAATGAGTAGAATTTCTGAAGGCAGAAGCTTCTTGCTTCTGAGAGCAATACAAGCATATCAAGCAATATGGACAGATCTAATTTCAGCCCTAGATCATTTTCAAAATTCAGCCATGGGAGGAATTTGCAGCCACCATTAAAATACAAGAGTAAATCAGAAAAATTGCTCTTCTGTGTGTGTAATTGAAGGGACAATTAAAATAATCAGAAAAAGAGGTGTACAGAGAGCTGTGCATAACTCCATTTTTCATCTCTCCAAGCCCTTTGAAAAATGTAGCCATAGCAGGATTTTCTGAAAATTACGACATACGGTTCCTTAAGATATACCAAACTATACTGCCTAGAATTCTACATGTAAGGTGAAGGGACAGGATTGAGGGTCAATTATTCTAAGACAGAAATATTGTACCTCCGAAATGACTCATAATGTGTGTGACGTAACAGCAAAAACTCAAGTGCCTGAGAGAAGTCCTCTCTGGTAAGAATCTTTTAGCTGCAACCAGGGAGGTAAAGATTAAGCTCAGGGATACTCCAAACTTACTTGATGGCAAAATTGCAACAAGGGTCTTCAAGTCCTGAGCAATTTTTTTTCCAGCTCACCTTCATTTTTGAATTGTGGAGTTAGTTACAGCATTGTATGTCTCCAAAAGAAGTTGAGAAAATTAAGCACGGAAGCCTTGGTATGGATGCCTGATCAGCTTCCTTAAGGAATAATAGATATTAGCAATAACACGGGATAAAGTCCTTTCCGGAGGTCTCTTGCCAGGCTCATTCATTCTGTTGGCTTTATTTACCTCTCTGTTGCTCTAGTTTATGCTTCAGTCAGTGAAGTTACTCCAACATAAAACTTGAGTTAGGTGTGAATCAGCTCTTACAATTCTATAATGCTTTCAACTCAGTTGTGGCTCCTAAATCTTGCAGTGGATGACTCACTATTGATTTTGCCCGAACATTTCTTTTTAATTGTTTTGAACTATATATACTTTCAGCAATTAAGGAAATAAGAATTGAGCATCTACCAGCACAGTCTGCAGACCTCTGATAATCAAGATGACAGCTTATGCGGTACATTTCTTTTTCTGTTTTTACTAGTGTATGTAAACTAGGTGCCTCTGAATATCTGTTTTTACTGCGATGGATATAAGAAATTGTAATGATCTAATAATTCTCATGTTGCAAGGCAGTCAGGTATAGCTGTTGCAAATTTATTTGACTACAATTATGTAGAGGACCTGAGAGTTATTTATGCTGAGCACCCATGACTCCCGTTGAAAACCATAGAAGTTAAGGGTGCTCATCACTTCTGAAAGTAGGCTAGGAATGTATTCATGGCAGGCTTTGTATATACAAGCCATCCTATGAGCAGCAGCACAAATTAGGCCTGATTTCAGGAAGACCACGTTCGTACTTGTCTGCCTTGTAATAACCATTCCACCATGGCTTCCTCTAATCTCTGTAACCTCAGTTGCCCCTGCTCTGTTCCTAGAGCTGCTTAAGCCCATACTCCAACATCTTCCTCCATGTAACCCCTGCCCCATTCCCTCCTGAATATTTCTTGCTTCTTCTACACCTCCCCTCAGGCACCATACACTCAACTCTTACCTCCTTTTCAATTCTCTTCTACACCAACTGAAAAAACCCTGATTCATTATTCCCTGACAGGCTTAAAGTCATTTGGCCATGTTGGCTGGCCAGCTGGCAGGCAAAACACAGCAGGTAATTGTTTAATTCACACTGAAACCCTTCCCTCACTGGGAGTACATTTTTAGCTCTCTTTTCCTTGTCTATGTGCCAGTTTTCATGAAACCTGGAGGAATGGAATATATACAGATACCTACCTGTTTAATTGAGTTGAAATAAACCAACAGAATCAGAAGCTCTTTAAGGGCAGGACAGAAAAAACAAATCGGCTAGTACTGTTACGCAACTCTTATTTCCTTAGGAAGTCAGGCTATTAAAACATGCAGGCAGCTGTTCATTGTATTTTTCGTGTCATTACCTTTCCCGTCTGCTTGGATCCCAGTTCCACAACTTCATCCATATTAGAAGACCAGTTTGCCCATTCAGTGTCCCAGTTACACTGGTGCAGCTACATGCTGACATCACCCATGGATTATAGACAATAGGAGCCTTCATTTTCTTTGGATGAGCCATTAGGTTTGGACAAGCATCTTATGATTAGAGATCACCTTACTTTCACATTGACCTGTATCTGATTGTTATAGTGACAGTGTGTGATCTACCTTGATACTGTTAACAAATTAGACACCAGATAGCTCCTGCAGTAAAAACTTCCATCATCTTCTTCCTTGATACTGTGCAAATTACTGGGAATCTAATCCATTAAAAACAATTTCACAGCTTGATCAGTTTCTTGGTATTATTATTTTCCGATGTGCTTACAGTTGTAAAGGGTGTACAGGGATTTTTTTGTTTTCTCCTTAGATGGCAAACTAAATATTTTTGTCACTTTCTTCTATTACAAATGCTTGATTTTTTTTCTCCCAGGAGCTTTTGAAGGTATCCATAGAAAAGTAGCATACAGACATAAATTGAGCAGTGACTTTTTCCCCTTTATGGGAACTGTGGATGTGAGACAGATGTTGGTTCTCAGAATTGCCAGAGCAGTGTTAAAGCCTGTGGGAGAAGGCTGGCCAGTTGTAAACATGGATGTGCTTGTTTGTCTAGGGCAGCTGTACTACTACACTTGGCACAGCAGTGCTAAATTTTTTCATGAGTAGTAAAATAGAGTTCATTGGTGGTCCTGTAGCTTTTTCCACAAAGGGAAGGACTTTTGTCCTACTGTAGACAAATTCCATATTGAGCAATTTGTGGGAAATTAATGCAATATGGTTTTCTTCACTTCTTGCCTACAGAGGTTGGAAGTTTCTTTCAGCCTCATCCAAAACCACTGGAGCGAACTGGGTTTAGAACAGACCTTCCATGGATTAGTGTATGCTGCCCATGAGACCACCTCTAGTTCAGTACAAAACTCACAGTAATTCTAATCAGTGTATCCTAAATACAGCACACATGTATAGCAAGAGGGTTTTAATTACTGCAAATGGTTCTGATCACAGATTCACATCACATTTGAAGTGATCCCAGTTGTGCCACCTCTGAGCAGACATTGTTCTGCACAACTTGTTGATCCACTGGCCCTTTCATCGCACCTAAGGGCACTGGATATCACAACACCAGTCACCGCAGCCAAACAACTCATACTAAACCCCAGTGAAACAAAGTCTATGGTACAGAAGAGGTGTTGTAGCACAATTAAGGGCTTTCTAGCAACCCCTACCTTATTTTCCAGCTTCCAGCCTGTTGGCCTGAAGATAGACAAAGAAAGAGCAGAAGCAATTCCAGCTACAAGTTCAAGGAGATGCCACAGTCACCTTTGGTGCTTCATCTCTCCAGATGGGCCCAGAACTCATCAGGAATTGCTGGGCACTTGGTCCTTAGTCTGCATTTCTCCCAGCCCATGTATTGAGGCATGGAATTGTTAGTTTGTCAAGTCTCCTCAGTGGTATAGGCTAAGCAAGTTTTGCTGGCATGCAGATGAAAAGCAAATAACGTCCCTGGACAGATCCTCAATTTGTCCAGATTTAGCGGAGCCTTTATTCCTCTGACGCAACTGAGACAAGCCCTCTACCAGACTGGATTGACTTTGCCTTTCCCTGAGCTGTGAACTTGAGAGGGACTCAGTAGGGATGGCATGTGGGAAAGTCACTACCTCTTTCTTCATCCATGGGCCTGGTTTTTGAAGGCTCAGCAACCTGCTGCTTGTCTCCAACCAGAAGCAGCATCTCAGTCCTACCATTGCTAAATGCCTCTCTGAGAGGGGAAAAATATGGCTGGTGGAAAAGGACACGTTCAGCAGTGGGGAGTGGCTAATGTGCAGGCACCAAGGCCATTGTCACTCCTCAATGTGGCAGACTGTGTTCTCAGAGTTCCCTTCCAGGAGGTGTTCCCTATGCACTACCTGCAGGTTCAGTTGTTTTGACCACAGAGCTGGGGCAGCAACTAAAATATGCTAGTATGGAAGGACGTCTCCTGATACAGATAGGCTTTCCCCTAATTGCTGAAGTAATGCAACAGCTTCTAGTCTGACCAGGCACACATCCCACTGTTTCTGATCATCCTCTTCAGCCTCATTCCTCTCCTGTCAAAAGCACACCAAAGCCTTTGGCAGGTGTGAATGGTTGTCAGCTGAGTATGGCAGGGAACCTGAGCTTCTTAGATCCTTGCAATTTTACTTAATGTGAAATGGTTCTTGTCTCCTGATTCTACATGGGCTGATATCTGGAAATGACTAAGCAGCACTTGATTTTACACACTTAGCAAAGAAATCTGAGTTTTTCTGTACAGAGACAGCTCTTCAGAAGAGCAATTTAGAGCAGTATTAAACCACTCCTTGGAAAGGTCTGTCTCACACTTGAGAGAAGGCAAAGCTGGGTGTAACTGAGCTCCAGTAGAATTTAAAAGCTACAACATCTATAAGCTTATCCCAAGTATATGTTGTCTCAGACTCCAAGACCTCTTGCTGTGCTTCTACAAGAAAAGTCTTGAAACTTATATGGGAACTGTCACGGTTTAACCTCAGTCAGCAGCTAAGAACCACGCAGCCGCTCACACTCCCTCATCCCCTCTCTTCCCTCCCAACCTGGAGGAATGGGGAGGAGAAAAAATAAAGTAAAATATGTAGGTTGAGATAAGAACAGTTTAATAATAATAAAGAGCAGAAAGAGCTAAAATGCTAATGGGTAATAAAAAGAACAAAATCAGTGATGCACAATACAATTGCTCACCACCCGTGGAATGGCACAACCCTGAACCTCCTCCTGGATCGACCCCTTCCTGCTTATATACTGGGCATGACGTGCCATGGTGTGGCTTTGGCTAATTCCAGTCACCTGTCCCAGCTTTTGAGAAGGAGGTTCGATTCTCAGCTCTGGCTGTCCCTCAAGCAGAGGGACTCTATGGGTCCTTGAGTGCACAGCAAATACCAGGCAGTTGTGCACTCTGACTATTTATAATTTACTTCGATGAATGCCTGTGCAGACTGTGCTTTACCATATTTCTGGGTTTTGCCTTTGCCCACCTACTCCCCAGGTTTCTCTGTAGTTAGCTGAAGTGCCCTGTGATGAGGGGATAATTCTAGGACCTTCAAACATGAGGCACGGTCTCCTCCAATTGTGAGGGTGAAGGCCTGATGATGGTTGTCATGTAATGGGATAGAAAGTCTGCATATGTGGATGTTATCTCTGATATGTGCTGGACCACATTCCAAACTGTGTTTTCTTAGCTTTTCCCCATGGCAATTCCTTTTGACACAGATAATTGTCTACATGATTAGATACCAAGCTCGAAAGATTTTATTACAATAGTTGCACCTTGACTGAAATAGATCACCTACTAATTTCTCAGGCTAGAGATGCTATACATGTTCTTAATGTGCATAATGGTAATGCAAAAGCACCCCTCCCATTAGCCTAGCAGCAGCCAAATTATACCAAATCTATAAAGAAAAATGGCATAGACTGCTAGGCTTTGCAAAAACAAATCCTTAGGGAAGATTTAATCACTAAATGCTCTGAAGCTGCAGCTGAAGAAAAATAACAATCCAGTGGATACAGATCAGTAGAAGGAAAAAATTAGCACTCCATTTAACTAGTAGTAATGCAAACAATAAATACTCTGTGGGACTGGAGAGTTTTCATTGTGTGTTCTGAAAACCCATCTTATAATTTCTGCTTATACTCAGTTCTTGGTGAGACCACTTGCCTGTCCCTTCCTCCTTCCTTCTACAATTACCACATAAAGGGTCATTTTTATCTCACATTTACTAACTCATTTCATTTCTGGAAGAAAAGACAACTCTGTCAGTTGTAATGTCTCTTCAATACTCAACAGCAAGCAGAGGGCCTGGAAAATAGATACATTATGCAACAAGTTAACCATTTATAATATTAGAAAGTTCCTTCCCTTCACAGTTCTCTAAACAAGTACAAAAGGCTGCTGTGTCAGAAAGAAATCAAATCCTACCACTGAAAACAGTAATGAAAAAATGCCAGTAATAAACTTCAAATTTAACTCTCAGATGGTCTAACCATCAGTAGGTGAAGAGTAAGCCTTTTATATTGCCAAGACCTTGGTTAAGATTTTTTTTTCTTAACATTTTCAGCACAAGAATATAAAGAATGTTGTTTCTTGTAGCAACCCTTCAATTCAGTCCTCCAGTGAGACTTTTAAATAAAGCTATGTGAAACCATAGGCTTTTATCTTGTAGGAGTTGGTAGGCTTTCTTTTTTTTAATGGTTGTGGGAGTTCCATAGGTGTTTCCAAATCTCACGGCTAAGCACTGGCAAAGCAACTGCTCTCTGGCTAGCTTAGATTTATGGAACTAAAACAGGGGTCAGATTCACCCCAAACCTGTAGTTTTTCTGAGCTTCCTCTTTGCCAAGTCCTCTTTGCTAAACACACAGCTCAAAGGAGACGGAGAGCTTATTGCAGCCCTGGGGAGCCCTTGGCTGGTAGATAGAAGAGGGAGCCCAGCCTCCTTCCCCTCTCTCCTAGCAAACTGTGAGGATTGGATGCAGATGCACTGCACTGCCTTCCAAGTTCTTGCACTAACTTGGGAGTCAGCAAGATAAAATTAAAAGTCAGCACAAGGCAGACATGAAGTAATGTTGCACTGTACTGCTGGGGCTGGTCTGATGGCCACCAGGCAGAAGAAGAAGCAGGGTGAAGTCAAGCTATGCTTGCTGAACAAATAACTCATCCCTATAGGACAGGAGTCTGAAAGGTGGCTCAGCCACAAGTTTTTCAGCAAATTTCAATTCTGTAATGCCAGGAAACCTACGTATGATCTCAAAGCACTGTTCAAACAGTGGGCCAAATTCTGAGCTCAGTTTTACAGAACGTGTCCACAATAACATCTTAAGTTAGTAGAGTTGCTGCTGCTTAATATCAGTATCAATTTGGCCCAATGCAATTTGGCTAAACTCACTGAAAGTATTGCAAAATATGTAAATGAGAATGATTTTAGTCTCTTAGCTCTCCTTTTCACAGGTTTGCCATTTCCCTTTTGGCTTCTGCTTCCCATTTAATTATGCCAGGCTCTAAAATGCATTCTCAATGGCAAGCCAAAATTTTAAGTAATTGCAACTAAGGGAGGGTTTCTTGTTCCGACACACACATTAGCTAATTTTCCTTGGGTTCTGAATCTAACTATCAGATTCCACCACCCCACCCCCGTCTCAGGGCTGGGTTGTTGGCTTTATTTCCCTTGTTTTCCAATTGCAAAGCAGACATCTGGCAGCTCTCTGGTGGCAATAGCTGATACACACACTCTGCTTACTGCACTTTACCATTCTCTGTGGGAGGTAGGAAAAGAGGCAAAAGGAGCCACGGTTTCAGATTCATGCACTTATTTTTATCCTATATAAATCCATAGGGGGGTGTTTCTTTCTTCCTACCACCCTCAGGCTTGTGCTTTCTATTATCACTGAAAGACTAAATGAGTAAAAAAGGCTTGCCATGCCTTTAAAATCAGGGAAATCCTTTCTGGTTTCTCCTTTTGCAAATACCATTTGTTTCTTCTCATCCTAAACCTCAGATTAACTCCTTCTTCTACAGCCCCAGAGGCAAGGGGCATCTGATCTGGCGTGGGGGATGCTCATTTCAGGTCTGCCACCAGGCCTGCCTGATGCTTGCCACCTTGGAGATCTCAGCAACCAGAGTAGTGATGTGGAGAGCACCTGCCATGCTGGTTTTCTGTGGGACAAATTCCCAAGGGAAATATTGACATGTGAGAAGGAGAGGGGAGAAAGGAAGCAATACATTACTTTATCTGCCATCATTTGCCCTCTTTGTCTCTTGTGTTCTTGACAGAGAATATAATGGAGCCCTTTATGACCTCAAGTTTTCACCTTAATATTTAATAATGATTTAGATTACTCTGATGTTGATTAAGACTGAGTAAATATATACTACACCTAAATTATTTCACTCTAAATCAACAGCCCCATTTTTTTTTCAGTAATGATCATCATTAGTCTGGAATGTTTCTCATGCCTGTAATTTTTTAATAGATTTAAAATATTTTTATTGCAAAATAATCTCCACATGCCCCTGTGTAATTCTGAATATTAATTCATTCCTATTCCCATATCTGTGACAATCCTGCTTGAAGTCCTTTAGGCTCGTATGAGAATGATCAGATTTTATTCTTATGCAAATTATAGAGTTTTCTATTGCTTTGATACCAAAGCATTTCAGTCTCAACACAATGCTGATACAAAGTAACTGTCAAGATATTTCAAGTGACCTGTGTAAGGGCCTAACTTCATGTGAGACTTTTCTTTGTTCTCCATGTTAAAATACATGCCTGATAGTCTACAAATTATTTTGATAGCATGTTTCAGCTGTGCAGGCTTGTACACATAATCAATAGTTATCTGTCTTGTGTTTGCATTCTACTACATTTACCCCACTGTCTTTATTCTGTCTCGGTTATGTTGCAAGAAACTGGTCTTTGATATTTAACAAAAATTGGATGTACCGAATGTTGCTATCAACCAAACTTAACGTCTTTGCCGGAATAACAACAATGATGAGTTTACAACACATAAGATCTTCGAGTCATTTTCTGAATAATACTGATAATCCAGTCTCAAAACTGCATTTTTCAGTTTCTAAACAAGCCATAATAATGCTTAGAGTTGTCACATGAATATGTATTTTAAAGCTTACATACCTCAGAATGCCTGAATGTGTAAATATGGAAAAGAACACAGAAGAAGATTTAAAATGCTTTAATAATAGGCTCAACTTATTGAAAACTCTGGTTAGAAATTTTTGCATTGCATACTGGAAATGCACAGTAGCAACGAGCCCAGGACATTGAAGATGTGCCATTACTTTTTAGCCAAGTAATCTCACTTTGAGACCATCAGCAGCTCTTAATGTACCTTATTAAAGGATTCTTCCTGAATATGTAGAGGAGGCTTGGTGAGTAAACACACAAAAACCCCCACAGTGAAGTTCTGGCCTCACTGTGGGTAGTAGTAATAATCTTCACTGTTTCCTTTAAGATCGATCACAGGGCAGGACAGTAAGGGCTTGCAAAGAAGGCTTTAAGCAGCAAACTGAGCATGAGACAGTGAGATAGTGTAAAAACAATACTTTTGTGGAAGTGTCTTTTGTCCTAAGCACACCTAGTTCAGTTTAAGAAAGGTAAATGTAACACTTGGGCCAGCTAAAGGAAGGGCATTCAGGTTCTGCAGCAGCAAAATTGGTCCGATACAAGACTAAGGGCAGGTTTCTACCAGCACAGAGGTTTATTTATCCAAATCACTGGACCATTCGAAGTTTCAGAAACCATGTGTTGCATGTGGGCATATTTCCTGTTTGGTCTGCAAAGAGCAGTCAAGGATATACCTGACCTGTCTGGCTACACTCTTAGCAGACAAAACGAGTTTAGTCGAAATTATCATGATGGATGGATGGTGTACACTAGTGATTATTCTGTAAGACAGACTACTGTACTGCCTTAGTTTATGGCCTCCTACATTACAATGCCTAAACTCTAACATGTGCAAAGTGTTGCCGTCAATCTTAATTCAGAGTGAGCAGTCTCAATAGGTCACACTAGTCTTGAGGGACTGGTGTTGTCTTATCTTCAGAATTTCAATTGATTTAAAAATTGCTTTAATGACCTACATAGCTGAGGAACAAATTAGGGCAAAAGTATTTGTCTTTCCATGTAAGCCTAACCACCAAATTAGGCATCTACACCCTCACCAAACATATATGTTGGAGTCACAGCATCCTCATGCTGCAACAGTTGTGCATTCCAGGACCCAGTGCTTTAATCCAATTACAGTCCAGATGGAAAACTCAGTAAGCACATATTAAAGGCAACTTCCATTTTAGTTATGTATGTCCAGTGTTGCCTTTTAAATGGATCAGTTCTATACCATGGAACTTCTGTGCCCCCTCAGCTTTTTAAAAAGTGGTCTGTGATATGTTTTAGACTCAGTCTGACTTGTTTCTTGCTTGTACAGAAGATAATCCTACATTGAGTATTAGTGAAGTAAGAAAAAAAGAGACTCAGCAAGAGAGGTGTAAGCATTTATATTTTACCTTGCATTTGGGAGAAACTATCACACACACTCCATGTGTGTGATTGGTTACTGTGGCACTGCTGATGTGCACTAACTCGTTGGTCTGCATCTGTCCGAGCCCTAAGGGTTTGTCTACGCAAAAAAAGTTGTTGTGTTTAACCATACAATTAAAATGCAACATTGCCCTCAAGGACAGATGCAGTGAGTTTGCTATAAAAGTATGTAAAAGCATGGAACTTAGTTCTGTAAGAGAACAGCAGCAAGCTAAAAAGAAAAACAGTATGCTAAAGGTACATAAAGTACCTTTATACCTTACATCTGTAGGAGAATATTACAGCATATCACCACTGTATGCAATTAAACTAGTGAAAATCAGGCTTGAAGTAATACAATACCCTGGCTGTTGTTAAAATTATGACTGAACACAAATTCTTCCAGTTCTGCAGTGTGTGCCATTCAGCAGGGAAAATATTTCACTCAGATGCACACAGGAAAAGTACATGGAATGGGAGGAAAACACTCAAATGGTAAAATGTCACAAAGAGTCTTGTATGAGAGATCTTAAACCTTTATGTTCAAGTAAGAAATGGTACATTAAAAATTTGGGAACTGAAAAGTAGGAAGGAATCCAAACTGAAGTTCTTATTTAATTGCTAATATTACTTGCTTATTTGGCAATTCATGACAAATAGGTGACTTTAGGAAGGTGGAAAATATGACAGCAGTAGCAAACAAGTTTTGCTGGAGTTCTTGTAGGAGCTTGATTTGAGACTTGGAACCCATATATAATGCATTCACTGTTTTGCAGAGGAGCAAGAAAAAAAAGCCTTGCATATGCATTGGATAGATAGACCTAAAATCTAATAAGGAATATACATTATATGCTGAATATATGCATAGAATGAGGTTTGTGAGGAAATTCTTGGTGGTGGAGGGACAGCATGACTCCTGGAATGGATATTAAATTACCATTTCTTTTGACATGATTTAGAATATTTATTGCAAATATCTGTCATAACATCATCTGCTGTGTGAAACAGATTGGTAAAATGGCATACTCTTTTTGTCCTCTGAGGAAAATGTGAGGTTTGAATTTCAGTGTAGAAGCGGTTCCTGCAGAGGTTGGATCATCACTGTAAAATGCGAAATGACAGCAAATGTTATAGGACAAATAGAACTTCATTGGTAATGCATGACTTTATGCTGTTGTATTTCCTCTTCACTCCCATGATGAAATGTTGAGTTTTATATATATGTGTGTTAGAGTCTATTGGGTTTGCATGGCAAGATTTTGGTAGAGACAGACTACAGGGGTGGATTCTGTGAGAAGACACCAGAAGTTGTCCCTGGGCTGGACACAAGGGATTCCAGTTGGCTCCAAGCTGGACCAGCTGCTGGCCAAAGCCTGTCAGTGATTTTGGTAGCACCTCTGCAATAACATGTTTAAGAAGGGGCAAAAAAAGCTGTACAACAGCAGCTGGGAGAAAGAAGTGAGAAAATGTGAGAAAAACAGCCTTGCAGACATTAAGGTCAGTAAAGAAAGAGGGTGAGAAGGTGCTGCAGATGCCATAGCAGAGTATAGTGAAGATCATGGTGAGACAGGCTGTTCCACTGCAGACAATAGAGGTCCACAGTGGAACAGAGATCCACCTGCAGTCACGGAATCAACCCATGTTGCAGCAGGTGGATGTGCCTTGAAGGAAGGTACAGCCCATGGAAAGGAGCCACACAGCATGAGGTTTTCTGGCACA
>NW_008657521.1:0-10695 GCF_000695815.1 Acanthisitta chloris | reverse complement strand
CTGCACACCTTGGAAAGGACCCATACTGGAGAAGTTCTTGAAGAACTACTGCCTGTGGGAAGGGCCCACTCTAGAGCAGTTTGTGAAGGATTGTATCCCATGGCAGGGAGCACACGGAAGAGGTGAGAAGGAAGAAATAGCAGAGATGAAGCATTATGCACTGACTGTGACTCCTATTCCCCATCCCCCACTGCTGCTTGAAGGGAAAAGGTAGAAAAAGCAGGAGTGAAGATGAGCCCAGGAAGAGGAGTAGGGGACAGTTTTTAAGGTTTGTTCTTATTTCTCACTATACTAGTCTGTTGCAATTAATTGGCAATGTATTAAATTAATTTATCCAAGTGAAGTCTGTTTTGTTTATGATAGTAATTGGTAACTTTTTTGCCCATAGCTTGACCCACAAGTTTATAATTATATTTTCTCCCCCTGTTCTGTTGATAGAGAGACAGTGATAGAGCAGGTTGGTGGGCATCTGGCAGCCAGTCAAGGTGAACCCACCATGGAAAGAGTAGTGATAAAGGACAGATTCTCACATGGCTTTTTATTCTCTTGTATTAACAACCATCTCAAACATTAAAATGCCACTCAGTGTAACAGAAGTAATAGACTCCAGCCCTGCATAGCTAACTCTGTAATGAAGAACCTTCCTTTGCCTACAAGTCACGAACCATTTGCCAAAGCACAAGCGCTGAAGTGCTGATTTTTGTCATAAGATAGTTAGTTTTGTCATTGGACTTCCACATCACAAAATGCCCTCTAATTCTTCTGTACCAATATATTTACGCTACTAGAAGATTACAGATTCACACCCAAAAAACTCATAGCCCTGAAATAAGAAGGAATCAATATTTACAATGACATAGCTCCAGAGTTTGAGGCTTCTCTAACTCCAGTTTACTTTAGGTGCATCAAAGACTGTCTACTTACCAAATACAGCCTCTAAACCCAAGGCTAGCACCAGAGAGGTAACCTGGCATTTCCTTTTGCCTGTAGCCTGTGACACTGAGACATAGCTACTCAGGATTTCATTGTAAGAACTTTCAGAAAACATAGATTTATACAACATATAGAGTGATAAATAACCAAATAAGGCCATTAGATGTAATAAATTGTATGAAACATGCAGTCCTCTAGAGTGGGATCCGGAATTCTGAATTAGGTACTTTCTGCTCTGTACATATTTCTGAGGGAGCCAGAATCTCCTTGTGAGGACAATCTGGACATCTTGTACGTTGAGTAAGAGATTAGGAAATCACTGTAAGTGAAATGTCCCCCATCCAGAGTGAGGGCTGAAGGGATGCCCCTCTGCATGCTCCAGCCCAGAGCCTGGCTTCAATGACTGGGTGAAACTATACCTGTGTTTTTCTGGGAGGCAGAGCAAAGGGAGAGGGATGAACGAACCCTGACCCACCCTGTAACTTCTTATTTCCTATTACGTGTAATAATATGTGAACTTTCTCACCACAGTGCAGCAGTTTTGAATCAGTGCTGAATGCCTCAGCTATCAAAAAAGTAACACGGTGCTGTGCAGAGACAGGCACCCTGTGCTTTCACCAAGCACAGTGTACAGTTGTTGCAACTAAAATCTGGAAGACAAAGAGGATAATCATAATTTTTCCTACTTGCTTTGGATACATAGGAGTGGGAAATTACATGCAAGCTTTCTCAGGCTGTGAGGAGGACTGAACCCAAGCACAAGATGACTGAATGCTTCTGTTATCTAATGAGTGGTGACTGCTCCTTTCTCTTCTGAGACAAACAAATTAACCACATCAGCATTTGGATGAGAATCTAATCTTGCCAATAAGGAGTCTCTTGTCTATATTCGAAGGGTAGCAACTAGGTGGAGTTGTGTGTCATTATCAGGCAGAAACACTGAGCTCAGCTGCACTGAGAGCTGCAAAAGGATCTCTAAATCAGAGCTCTGGGCACACCACGGGCTTTCAAACAAAAGAAGGATATGCCCAGGGCTAAAACTGAAATGAGGTCTACATGGACCTCAGTTTTACATTTTCATTATATTGTTCTACCCCATTTCTTCTTTAGCTATGAAATCCCTTTATTTGGAGCAGTTCATGCAATTTTTGTTGACAAAGATAACTCTATCTTCAAATCAGGATGAACTGTGATTGAATTACTAATTTTTTCAGGTGTTTGAGCTTTTAAAAATCAGCTTTTTAAAAAAGTTTATTAGAGAATATGTTGTGCCTCTACTAGATTTGCATTTTATATGGATATTCACACCTATGAGAATCTCTAGGGTAAAAGTAACTTCTGATGTCTTGGTGATGTCATAGCCATTGACTTTTCAAAATGGTAAGATGTTCATTACTGGATATTCTCTGAAGAAAGTGTCTATGTCAAAATAGGCACATATAGGGAAATACTCTCATTTCTTTGAAAAAAATTAGATAGGAGAAGAAGAGTGTTCTTCTTGAACTGTCTCCTCAGTTTTATGCAAATTATTTATTATTTTCAGGACCACAGTCTAATAAATTTTGCAGTCTTGAAGCAGTATGTTATATGCAGAGGAAAATAGAAGCTACATAAATAATTCTGGCAGAATAAAAATAGCTTTCCCATGAATACATGGTTAACAACAGGGGGACAAAAAAGAAGGAACATGCAATTACTGGAACTCTATTTATTAGTAATTTCTGGCCAGGCATATGTCAAATAACATTTGGAAACAAAATGGCAGAAAACCAAAGCTCCCTGCAAGTCTGAGACAATGAAATTAACACAAGCTTAAGTCATTTTAGCTGTGCACATTTTAAAAAAAAAAATCAACAAAACACAATAAAAAAACAACCAAAAGTCCTTCTTTCAACACGGCTGTTCTTTCTTCATTGTGTACTTTTTTTCCCCCAGTTAAACACAAGCATTTGAAAAATACTTGTCAGATAAATTTTCTAGGATTACTTAATATTTTCAAAGATAAACATTTAGATCACACAGAAGATCCACAGCTCCAAAATAGAACCACAATATTCAAGCGACTTTTGTCACTCAGAGAAATTCTTGTCAGAACCTCAGATGTTATCTGTGGTTTTTGACCAGTTTGAATTTCAGTCCTTGTGCATGTTCCCATACACTTTCAAAACCTTACCACAACCAGAGAAGAAGAAGTCTTAGCCTTTTTGTCAATTTGGTGCCATCCCTCTCTAAAGGGGCTTTAGGAGGTTCAATAAGGCATTTTACATCATACGTTTACAATAATTGCTTGTATGGGTCAGAATTTCCAGCCTATTTTGTATAAGATGGGTCAAAGGTGATTTCCTAGAGATGTGCCTTCAGAGCAAAGTAAGGATATAGTTAGACTTCCCCTAAATTTTCTCTAGGTTCTCAGAATTTGCAACTTTTAACATTCCTGAGTCAGAGGTGATTTTTCACATCTTAGAAGGCTTCAGGTATTCATCTTCCAGGAGCTAGTTCAATTTTCATTTCTCTCTGTGTGAAATGTTAGGTTTCACAGAATCCTGTAGTGAAGAATTCTCATTGTGTAATTACCTATTTTGTGTCTACAAGATTCACCTCCTCTGATTGTCCTGACATGTCCGTATCTCGATATTTTTAAAATCTATGACAAAATTTTGTAAGTAAAAAAACCTAGAGGACCCACCACAGATTTTTACAGTGGTAAAATCCTATTCTATGTATTCTTTCCTACTTCTTTTCTAATAATTTCCAAAAGTCGGTGTTCTTTTTCGACCACTAAGAGTACTTTGTCATGATACTGTCTGTTATAAACCCAAGTCCCATTCCTGACTCATTATTGCCAGCTCACAGAAAATATATTTTGTATTTTCCCCATGAACTCATAGGTAAAGAGAGAGCACAGCCATGTGCTGTGTGCATTAGTCTGTATTTATCTAGTTAAATTTCATCTGCAATTTTAATCCCCAAAACAAAGTCTCACAAAGTTCTGCAGTTCTGCACAGGTATCTCCATAATTTCTACCCTAAGCAGCTTGGATTTGTCATCAAAGTTTGTCACTTCTCTATACACCTTTATCGAATCAGAGAAGTTTCCTAGGTCTGTGTCAGTCAGTTGTCATGCACAACTGCATACCCATGCAGTAAAGGAAGAGAAATGACAGAGATGTCAGAGCTATGGAGGAGAACAGTGAGGCAGTCACAAGTTTGAATTATTTGCTCATGCATTTATTTGTGTCATTATTCCAGGAGATTGACAAGGAAAAGGTGAGACAAAATCACTCTTTTGGAAAAAGTCATCTCAAAACCATAGTCTTGTTCATGAAGTAAAAACCCTACAAGGCACACCTCTTGATCATATTTTAATGGAGCGTAGATTTTAATCCTGTTTAACCAAGTCACACTTAAATCAATTTAGAAACCCTGTAGAAGACTAAAGGGGAGAAATACATCACAAAGTATCCTGTTCATGATTACTGTCTTAGCAGGACTACTATAGAAAATGACAGGTATTGCTACCATGCACACTTGTCCTGAGAGCATGAGAAATGAGACATCTCAACACACGGCACTGTTGTCAGAAATAGCGAATGGACCCATGGCAGTCTTCCAGTATGCTCTATTGTGACAGAAGGTAGAAATATTCTGTCAGTTATTCATTATGTTTTATTTATTTACAAGCTAATTTATTAACACAGAGACACAGTTCAGAAATACTGAACATTATTTATCACGTATTGACTTATTAATCATAGTCAGGTCTTCCTTCTAGCAAACCTGAGCTAGCTTATGAGCTGTGTGTCTTGGGTCAATAAATTCTGACACTGCTGGACATACAGAAACCAGGACTATATATACCAGATAGAAGTACTGCCTCCTGATAATGCATGGCTCCTTGAGTTTCACAAAGTCAGCACATAGAAGAATTGCATAGAAGATAGCTGAGTTAAGAAATTCCCAAGCTAAATAGAAGTAGACTTGTCACAGAAGTAGTGCTAAGTGGTTTTTGAAGCAGCGGCTAACAACAAAACCTGGAGATAACAGACCATGAGAATAGCTGTGGAGGGACGTAAGAAGGAGCAGTTGTGGTCCAGAATGATTGGTTTTCACCATGACCACTTGGTGCATCACCCTAAAGTTGTGGAACTCCAAGGCAAAGGTAGAGTAAAAGATTCCAGGGCTACCGAAACTGTTGAGTATCTAGTCTGGGATAAAGTAGGTTTCTGCATATTAATGCAAGGTTTTCCTAGCAGCCTTTGGGCCATAAAATACATTCTGCACTACCTCTGCATGCATGACATACTAGCTGGCCCAGTTTTCGTGTTTCAGGTGGTACCTGGTCTGTGACCCACCAGAGGCTCCTGAAAGGTTAATCTGGCCTTCAGCAAGGGGAATAACATCATATTAATCATTCTTCCAATTTTTTTCCCATTCCCTGCTGTAGTTGTTGTCCTGAAATAACAATATAGTCGAAATGCAAATAGATAAGATGGAAATAAATAAAATGCCTATCTTCTTTTAGTTCTTCGAATTTCCAAGTACATGCAAGAACATCAAGTGATTTAGAAAACAACCAGTGACTTTTGACTAGCATATGTCATGATAATGTATGTCCAGTGAAAATTAAGAAGCCATTTCCTGAGGCCACCTTAGTTTGTGGCTGGCTGGTTGCTCTTGAGTCAACAGCAGAGTTGTGCAATCTGTGCTACCAAATGCAGATTATCATCTAAACTATGGTAGTAGACAAAACAGCTTCACAAGAAACTGCTCATGAGTTTGTTTATCAAAACATAATCCTACATTGCCAGACCCTTTGTCAACATATGTGGGAGAATTTCTGATTGCTAATGGATATGTGAGCAATCCAGCCTTGCTAGCAGAGCCTGAGCAAGCTGCAAGCTAAGCTGTGGCTGGAATGTGAGAAAGAAGGTAGCAAGATAAGCAGGTCCTGGCTGTGGGATGCAGAAGTTGAAGATAGTTAGGGGTGGAGAATAATGGTTAAGCATTTTATGACTGATATGTTAATAACCAATTATATTGTGTGTAAGGTGGGCTAGTAATAGTAGTTAATAAGCGGGTGCTTATAATAGGTCTGTATAAAAGAATCACTTTTGTAAATAATAAAGAGAGTCATGAGACATTCAAGAAGATGATAATGGTGTCGCCCCTTTGTACGTGAACTCCCGCAAACATATTGTGAATTTTCTGATAGAAGGTTGTGGGATGTCAGTGAAGTAAAATTTGAGAGAGCTTCTTTGAACGTGGTGGTCTTTGGAGCAGTGAGGAATTACAGGTGACTATACTAAATGCCTGAGAGGAATGCTGCTCTCTTTGTCCCCTCCTATAGTATGCCCATTGTTGATTAAGTCTGTCTTCCTTTTGTTGGTGTTCATTGTGGAAAGAAATGCACTAGTTATTTAGTGGTGAAAATGAGATGACAGTAAAAGGATTGGAAGACAGTGTTGTTTTTCATTTTTCATTGATGCCCCTCTACAGAGGCATGCATTTCTCACATTAATCTTCTCAAAGCCCTTATTGTCATCTTCCTGTTACAAATCAAGCTGGTGATGGCTGCCCCATGAAATGCCATTAGCATACTGAGAGCCGTGTATTACAGTATCAGGCAATAGAGTAAATGCAGAACAATAAGTATAATAGGGAATGAATTACCCCAAAATGAAACAGCAGCTCTGTACTGAGTGCCAGTTCTATGAAGGTGCCTTCTCCACTGCTTGAAAACAAATGAGCAGCATCTTTTGGGTTCAGTTGCACGGTCAAGTAAAATCTGTCTAGTTTGAGGCAATAAAAACAGAAAACAGAGGCAGAAGAGGAGTTACATGCCAAGGTGCAACTGTCTGTCTCCCTGTTCATGGACTCTAATTTTAATCTCTTTGACAGACTAACTTTTGGGTATTAAAGGCTTCCTATGTTTTGATCTACAGATATAACTGGACAGTGCAAACAGCTGAATGTATTTTAGAGTCTTATTCTTTGCTTTGCTGGTATTGATGGCAAACACATGAGGGCAGTCTTCAGAAGAGAGGCTGCCCTTAAAAGCACCAGGGCTGATTTTTAGTGTTAATTCTTGTGAAACCAGAACTAGAAGAGAAACAGCTAGTTTGTAGTCAGTCAAGCAACAGCCTGCAATGGCAGAGTAGGAAGACAGCTGAGCCACTAACATGTGCCAATACATCAGTAATGCTGACAGTTCTCACTGGTAGGCCTGTATATACCTTCTCCTTAGGTGGACTTAATGGTCTTGAAGTAAAGGTATGTACAGTAGGCTACTGCAAGCCACCTTTGGGAACAAAGGGACAAATCAACTAGGGTAAGGAACAATTCTACAGAGGAACATTTACATTTGCCTCAGACAGTGACTGTAAAGCCTCTTCAAAGATGTGGATTCCCACTGCCAGTCAAATACTGGTGTGTTCAAAGGTGGGAAAGCTTCTGGTGTCTTTCCAGAATGTAAAGGATCATCAATTTGAAAGGCTTTTAAGAAAAGCTGTCAAACATTTTTAAAAAGCAAACCAGACTAGGTATTGGCATATTGTTTCTGATGACTAATCACTTTCTAGTTTTAAATACAGGTTGTAATTCTAAAAGTGGAGAGTTAAGATTTTTCCATAATACAGAGTTTCTGTGTTAGTAACTTACAATGATATAATTACATGGAATATAATTTTCTCTCTGAAATGTTTTCATTTTTAAGTGAGTCAGTGACTTGGCAAGAAGATTCAAGGGGTGTCTCAGAATAACAGACCTCCGGTCAGCCCTGGACAGTCTCTTTGCAGATAAGCAAAGGAATAAATCATGAAATGAGAACTTCTCAATGAAGATTTTTATTAGAACAAACATTTGTATATTTGGTTGTTCAGTTGAATATAGCTGAAAGGTCTTAGGATTAGTTAATGATATTTGGTATATTCTCATTTCATTCCCCTTGTAAAATTCAAATACTAATTGAGTGGCAAAACAACGAGGAAAAAAAGTAAACAGGTAATGTTGTGCGATATCTTTGTGTTTCATCTTTCCAAATGGATTAGGCCTGCTTTGTCACGAGAAAAAACAAGTAAGGTCATCATGAATGAGACCAAAGATGGGAATGGGTGAGAAGCATGAATATCTTCGGACGTTTAGAATAAATGTTCCGTTCAGGAGTTTAGACTGAAGCTGCACAGGGGTTTGAAGATAAGAGAGAAAGTCGACACACAGAAAAACATCTATCTAGTCTGTGCTAGTTTCATTTAAACTTTCAGGCAGCTCTGTCTTGCCCCAGAAGATGATGGCTGCATAATAAGCATGTCAAACAGTGAATACAGGCTTTATTATGTGAGCATGAAGGGACTTGTTAGGCTTTCACACCTCAGTATATCAAAGAAGATGCCCACATGGGTTTTGTGTAGAAACACAGAACCCAGAAAAGATCGTTTTGGTCACTAAGAATAGACAAGTATGCAAGAGATGTTTAAATCACATAGATCCACAAGACCTCTCTTCACCTGTTTCTGCTTATCACATGGCAAATAAAAAGAAATCTTTCCTCTTAAAATGGAGGCTATTCAGTAGAACAGATGAAAAACCAGGTTGAACTATAGGAAGGGAGCATGAGAGCTCAACAGTGTTGCTGGTATGGGCTGCTTTAGAATCCATAAAACCCGATTGGCTCAGCAGCACATGTTTAGGAAGATTCAAGAACAATCATCTTAGCAAACACTAGCACCAGAATAAATGCTGAAGGTTTCTTAGTTATAGAAAACCACGAGACAGGAAACTTCATCTCCTTTCATGATGATAATTCCTTAATTAAAGGATTTGGGATGTTAACTAAGTTTTTCAAATAAAATCCCCAAGTATTCCATCAAATATGGAGGCCCTTGTATATCCACACATAGTGTGAGAGGGAACATGCTAAAATGTCATAGCTAAAGGTCAATCATGTAATAGTTTTTCTCCCTATAATACCATGTGCATGCATTATATGTCATGAAGGCCTGTGAAACAGAAACTGCTTCATGTTCACCTACCCACTACAAACTAATGCCCTTGTAAGACTCTCCTTAAACAACCTTGAAGTCACTTCTGAATCATGGAGGAAGTGCATATGCATTCCAACGTATTGGGTGAAATTATTGATCCCTCGGCTACTTGGAAGTTTGCTTTTGCCACAGTGAGCTCATGGTTTCTAAATTGTTAGTTGCTGTGACATGAGTCTTTCAAACATCGCTGACATACATGAAGAAACATATGCACTTTTTCACACTAATCTTATATTTTTTAGTAGTAATGAGAGACATAGAGAGGTGGTCTGGAAAGTTTAGTTTCAGTTCAGACTGACCTTTGAGTTAATGTTTAAGTTTTCAAAACATGAGTGTAGCATAAAAATTAAAATTATTAATATGCTACACAACACATCATGATTAATAAACATTTAATAATGCACATTTATTTCTAAGTATCTATAAAGCCTTATTACAACAGTAATCCACTCTAATACCTTTCCCTAGTGTTAAAAGCTAAGTGGATGAAAATCATCTCGGAGCATAACTTGCTTTGAGCATGGGCGTATTAAGTTTTATGACAGACTGAGATTCATTTGTAATTAGCCCACAGAAGATCTCAGTTAAGCCATTACTTCCCTGAAAACAGATGTGATATTCTGAAGATTTAATTTTCAGATGTTCCGTGTAGCCTTACTTCTCCTTCAGATCTAATAATAATATGAAATAATCTATCCTTCTTTGGAAAAAAAAACAGCAAAAATAATAGTCTGCAAGTGATGCTGTTGACTGCAGGCACCAAGGAAATTCTGTGCATTTGCCTAAGTTCCTTGTACTATCCCAGTCAGATTAGGGTTTTGCTGTGTAAAGCCCTATTTTAAAAAATGCTTCCAGTCTCACAGACCATAAGTCAGAGCCTTTAGAAATCTAAGATAGGCTTTAGCTATGTAAATATAACTTGCAGTCCTCAGAAAAGTCACCCAGTTGTTGCCTAAATCGGGAAAGTGCTCAAGTTCACAGCATTGCACTGACTTAGACCTAGGCTTATGGTCTTTTCTAAAATGACTGTGAAGCTCTGGCAGTACCACACAACTCTTTCTGTCTCATATGTGTACCCCACTGATTCCCACAGACCAGATCTGTTTTCTGATTAGTAGCTTAATACAATTCACATTGTGACAGCATATCCTCTAGATGGGGTCCTGCAGAAGGCATGGCCATTGCATTGCCCCCAAATGTGTTGGATTATGGCCAGGATACATCACTGCTCCTGCTGTGGAAAATCTATTTCAGTTTTCTTCCCTACTTGAAAAGATCCTAAACTAAACATCTGCCCAGATCCATCTCTCCTCTTCTGTCACCTGCCATGGTAAGACAGTGACTCCTTTATTGTCAGTTTTTCCTCTTGTTGATCCACTTGCTACTGAATATGTCAAAGTAAAGTGGGGACAGGTAGTGATTGTGAATGTGTCTATCTGTTATACTAAGACTAATCCCTGTGTATTGACAGATATTTTATCAAATGACTGTTTAATATTAAACACAGCTAAGTAGGAAGAATAAGGCAGACTGCTCTAAATTCCAGTTGCACACTTTCAAAGTATGAAGTAACTTAAATGAATTTGATTACAGTGACCTGTATTCAGACTGTTCATTCAGTTATATTAGTTCAAACCTGCACTGAAGGATGTCTGGTTGGAGCCATATGTTGCCTTCCAGCAATCAATGAGGTATAGAACCACAAACTGTTTGTCCTGGGAGGG
>NW_008657520.1:35132-102211 GCF_000695815.1 Acanthisitta chloris | reverse complement strand
GAATGGCACACTACAGACTAGTAAAGAGAGATGGTTTTACTGTCATACACTCTTCTGAGAATTTGGTTTCCAACCTATTAAGATCTCAAAAGTCACAGTGACAGAAACAATTGTGGGAACAGAACTGTGCCTAACGTGTATGGCTTTTTGAACTGGATCAGGAATCTATGACCTAAAGTGCTTCCTAACACAGTGGTCTAAGGTTACAAGTAGGGAATGTCAAACATGTCAGGAATCACCACATTGCTCTCAAGAATAATCTATGAGGAGCAGATATGATGGGTAACACTGCAGTGGGTCTTCTGAGAAAATGATCCTTGAGCACAGAAGCCTTGGCCTGCTGATATCCATAGAAAGATACTTAATTATATTGTTGGGATAAAGGTGCCATTTTCACTTTATCAGTGAGAAGGAAGAACTTTTTTTGCCAAGCTAATATATAAAAAAATAACTTAGTAATTAAACAAAAGGGTATAGAAAGATATGTGAAAGCCACAAGTAAAAAGGTTCTTATACAATTAATTTGCAGGAGATGCAAAGATTAAATTTTATTACAAAAAGATTTAAGGTATTTCAAGCTAACACTTCTGTGATTATTACTACCATTTTAACTCCAATACTTCTTGGAGTATTTCTAATTAAAATATTGCAATACCTGATAGTGCCCAAGAGACACTATCTGAAATAGACCAGACAGTGTCAGGAAGCAACCCGAAACATGTTTTTCCTTCACCACTTCAAAGTTAACTCCACTTGGCTGAAGTTTAAAAACAAATAAATTCAAAAAACCCACCACTAAATTTAGAACTGAAATTATAAGGGACCCAAAATAACTGTTTGAAAGTTAAAAATCCCAGAGGTCTAAATAATAATGAACAGAACATGTATTTAAAAGTGTGTTGGAGGTGGTTCTTAGCTATATTACTCCAGTTTTTGGCTGATACCATTTCTGTGAAATCAAGTCAACTAAGTTTTACCTGCCTAGAAGTAAAGCAACTAACTTGTAAATCAGAAGCAGAGGCTTTAACTTCAGTGTGTCTTCTCGACACTTCAAGCCTAAGAGTAAGTGATGAGTCTTCAAGTCAAATAAAAGGTTATCAATCATTCAGTGCTGAGGCACACAAACATTACCAAGGCTGGTGTTTATTCATGCTCTTAAAGCATATTTAAAATGAGAAACATAGGCCAAAGTATAGTCTCATTCCATGGAACTGCTCCAGATTTACAACAGTGGTATATACATATTCACTCCAGGTTTACATCAGGATCATTTAAAGACTAATCCAAAAGTCACTGAAATCAATGGAAAAACAGTAGAATCAAGAGGCCTTGGATCAAATCCTACCAGAAGTATTTGGCTCAGTGACACTGCAAGGTTTCATACTTATTTTTTTCCTTAATGGCCCTTGTAGAGCAAATTTGCTTGGTCAGGAAATCAAAGCACAGTGTCACGCCAGACAGTAAAACTCAATCTCTTTTCTCAAAACAAGCACATACTCTTTCTATTCTATTACTCTGCCCCAAGAAAATATGGCGTGAAGGAAAGTGACCATTTTGTTTATTCATGACTCTGAGTAGAAAACAGCTTTTCTTTTATCCTCTTACAGTGAGTTATTATAACTTGCAAATCTTAGGTTGTTTTACTCAGCAAGACATATTTCACCATGAGAAATGCATCGTTATTAACACATTTAGCACCCATTAGGGCATTATTTTTATGAAACTATTTTATAGCTCATAACCACAATACCAAAGGTGCAGAGAAGCCTTTAGAAATCAAAAATAAAAGCATAAGTAAACAAGCAAAGCGTGGTACCTAAGATGCTAGGAACAGAATTCTTACTATCATTTCTGCACAACTGCCAATAAAGCTGAGTAGATGCTGCACTTGAGAAACTGGAGACAAAATTTGACTATAGAATCAGTAAAAGCACCAAATTTCAAACAGTAAAATCTACCATATCAAAGGATATCAGTGGACACTATATGCAGGTGTTCTGATTCTGCTGCTGATCAGCTCTACTGGATGCTTCAGAGGAAGAGACATATTAAACAGCCATTGAACAAGGACAATTAAAAAATATTTTCCTCAAATACCTTGTTGGCTTGTATCTTATATCTAAGGTGTTAAGGCCTTATGTTCCTCCATTTATGTGCTCTGATGTAAGTAGATATTATCTTACATAAACAACTACCTTTTCTTTTATTCTCTACTAAACTAATAACTCAAGTGCTATTTCATAGATTAGTCAGACATGCATTTGAAACCGTACAACAAAACAAAACTTCACCCAATTTTCAAATAGCTGCTTTTCTGATTCATCAAATATTCTCTTGAATTTTTACTCCAGACTCTAATTTGATTGCTTTTAGTGCTCAGTATTGTAGAAGTAAAACCTGGAAATGCTTAGGCTGCTTTCTAATCTACTGTTCTGCTAGAGCAGGGCTCTTCGTTAATCCACATACTCGTCTTCTTTCATAAGTCCTATTTTAAATCAGTCATGCACTTGGGCTAACATTCTTCTCCTTTGGGGACTTCTTCCTAAAGAAACATATCTCTATGGTAGGAAATTTTCTCTGCTTTGTAGGAGAGGTGACTTACTGCTGCCATGGAATTGATGCGGTCAATGTAGTAGTCTGGCCAGCTGGTAGCAAGCTTATTAGGATCTTCTTGTTCCTGAAACACAAAGTTAGGCAAGGTTACACAAGAAGTCTTTACAGGATGAAATGCTACTATAGAACCACATGGGATTTTTCACTGCTCTGCTTTTTATTGTGTTATCTCCCCCATATTCTAGTATAATGCACATAAGATGTGTGGCATTTATTACAAACATTTCTAAAAGTGTCAAGTTAGCAGTGTCACACCATGGTCTGTCAGATAAAAACAATTTGCTTCAGCTAAGATTATTAAGCACAGAATAATAGTTACCTTTGGCATCTAAGCAGCAAACCTCAGTCTCTTAAACATACTATGTTTCCAAGTAGAAGGACAGACCATTTACAGATAGTAGGTTTACATTTTGTAGCTTTATATTGACAGATCTTATAAATTATTTGGCCTGTCTAGTGCTAGGGTGATGGTGTAATTCACCAAAGGGGTTAACATCTACTACAGTGAAAAAAAATCAAGTCAAGGAACCTGAAACAAAGCCAAAAGACAGCATCATTTTGATGTGATAAGCCAAAACAGGCCACCATTTACAGATAGTAGGTTTACATTTTGTAGCTTTATATTGACAGATCTTATAAATTATTTGGCCTGTCTAGTGCTAGGGTGATGGTGTAATTCACCAAAGGGGTTAACATCTACTACAGTGAAAAAAAATCAAGTCAAGGAACCTGAAACAAAGCCAAAAGACAGCATCATTTTGATGTGATAAGCCAAAACAGGCCCAGACTTTAGGAAGCAAAGCATTTCTTTACCAAGAGGGTGGTCAAACAGTAGAACAGGCACTCTAGAGAGGTAGTTGATGCTCCATGCCTGTTGATGTTTAAGAGGCATTCGGACAATGCCCTTAACAATGTGGTTTAACTTGGTCAGCCCTGAATGGTTCAGGCAGTTGGACTAGATGATCACTGTAGGTCCTTTCCAACTGAAATAGTCTATTCTATTCTATCCTATAAAGTTAAGCAAAATTACAGAACATCCAAAGGAACACAACAGCATCCCCTCAGTTACAGTAAAAGCAGCATTAATCCTTCTATTCCCACCTCCCAAATAATCCACCTGAAATCATCTTCACTAGACTAACCTCAATCAACCTTCTCAAAGAAGAGTCTAGTGCTAGGGTGATGGTGTAATTCACCAACAAAGGGGTTAACATCTACTACAGTGAAAAAAAATCAAGTCAAGGAACCTGAAACAAAGCCAAAAGACAGCATCATTTTGATGTGATAAGCCAAAACAGGCCCAGACTGGACATTAGGAAGCATTTCTTTACCAAGAGGGTGGTCAAACAGTAGAACAGGCACTCTAGAGAGGTAGTTGATGCTCCATGCCTGTTGATGTTTAAGAGGCATTCGGACAATGCCCTTAACAATGTGGTTTAACTTGGTCAGCCCTGAATGGTTCAGGCAGTTGGACTAGATGATCACTGTAGGTCCTTTCCAACTGAAATAGTCTATTCTATTCTATCCTATAAAGTTAAGCAAAATTACAGAACATCCAAAGGAACACAACAGCATCCCCTCAGTTACAGTAAAAGCAGCATTAATCCTTCTATTCCCACCTCCCAAATAATCCACCTGAAATCATCTTCACTAGACTAACCTCAATCAACCTTCTCAAAGAAGAGCTACACCACCTCAGGAACCAATATTTTCTTATTCCTTGACTGCTCAATGGAAATGAGATTTCCTTCTAGTGAATCTATTTCTAGATAGGTGTTACTGGCAACATGAGGATCGGTTTCTAGGTTCCTAATCTCTCATTATAAAGTACAATTTAGTAATATTAAGACTCATCCTATGATAAGAGACTGAACCACTTAACTCATCCTAAGGATGTCCAACGGTGTATGAAGACTGAGTGGATCTCACCAATATTGTCTATGCATGAATGCTTACTCATACTAGAAGAGCTACTCTGAAAGACATACATAACAATACTAACAATGTAGGCAGCACCATCTGGTTTAGAGATGAGAAATAGCCCTACATGCTGTCTGTTGAGCCACATTCAGAAAACGTCATCCTACTTGAAAGTTTCCTGCCAGGCTACATACCAACATGTGGCAACAATTCTGCACAACTCAAAATCTTCATATTTAGAATTAAAAACAAAGTAATGAGTGAGATCTGGATCTTACCCTCTCTTTCTTCCACTGTTTTTTTCAGCATGTAAACTAAAGGAGTATCTCTGTTCACGATACTAACAAGACAGCTTTGTCCTCATCTAGACAAGGTCTGCAGTACAGACACATCTAGACAGGTCATAACTATTTATCCCTTGCACCCAACTGAGCAATTAAGAAAAGCAGAATATTTAAACATGGCAACATAGAGTAGAATATCGATGTATTAGAAGTATGAAAGGCTGGCAAAGTGGTAAGAGATGCCAACATCTGCCGTTGCTATGCACCCACCACCTCATGATAAAAGATGATGCAATTAAGAACAAGGTCACGTTTCTCAAATTAAGTGAGAAGTTCTGCTGATTTTCCTTCCTTCCTGTTCCTGGCCACAATCAGTGGGAAGTTCCTGGACCCAAATCTGTGTTAATAGCACATTACAGAAATATGCAACTCCCTACCAACAGCCAGTTAGAACTGTGCACCACATGTTATTGGTAGGCTGTCTTTTGCTGCCCTTTTCTGTGTAGAACAACACTTAGTGGCAAGCACAATGCTGAAAGCCCTTGGCAGACCTTAACCCTGACAACCCTTGGCAGACCTTTACTTCTCGTGCAAAAGTCAATATGACCTTGATGTTGGAAAAAATAAATTCAAACATACAATAGATAAATACAGCATTATTTTTGCATGATAATCCTATCATACTCAAAGAGAACGAGAGACACAGGGAGCTAACCTAGAGGTAGTGAAGTAAGGTCATTCTGCAGGGAACCAGGTTGAGCCACTGATCTGAAGTGCAAGGAGTGCTCTTGTCCTTCTGATTTTTTTCTCTGAAGAGAATTATGAAAGTCCTAGTGACAGGTAAAATTGTTTGCAGAGTAAAGGTGACAAGAACATTGTCAGAACAGGGAACATGTGTTCCCTATGCTTCTCCTGCCTCCATTTTGAATTCTAAGTAAAGAAACACATAAATTAAGGAATGCCTGAATTCATCCTTTATATTCCAGAATAAGCTACAATACTTTTTCACCTTAAAATTTTTGGTGAGAGGGAAAAGGGGGAAGTATGAATGCTGGAATGTTACAAGTCACATTTCTAGATGTCTATGTTAGACAGGCAGTATGAAAAGCATCAGGATAGATACTCTAAAAATAATATCAGAATTCTGAATAATTTCCTACCTGAATCCAAACTGCTAGAAATCCCACAATCAGAACCGAGGAAAAGAAGACTCTGATCTCCTAAAGTATATCTGTATATGTGGTTAGCTTGACAAATGAGGCAATGTCCTTGGTAAATCCTGCTTTTGACCATTCTCCATCCACTACAAACTGGTCTGAGACTGTAAGTCTTATGGTTTAGATTTAATTAAAACTGGGAGAAAATTTGTTTCAAGGGAACATAGCCAGTATAAGATTTTTTCCTGACTTAAATCCCAGATTGAAGGATGTACATTGCTGAGGTTAAAAAAGTTTCAGTTGATACTTCACTATATAATCATCACTTTCTGAAGTTGCTTTGGTCTAGAAGCATATTAAGCAGAAAAGTCTATTCAATCTCAGTGGTCTTCCACACTCCCTGTTCACACCAGAATTTTATGGCTGTCAGTGTGTGTTTTATTTCACTAGAATTAATGTGATTATGTATTTAAAATATGGCACTCTATCTCTGATATGAAGTCCCAGAAAGGTACTCATACTTGGGATGAGCATATAGATTTTTATCTAGCCCCATGAAGTCATTAGGTGGCACAATGTTACTTATGGCAGTCACCTGGGCAACATTCTCAATGGAGAGTCAAGGTCACACCTGTACAGAGCAACTGGGGAAAAAAAAAAAAAAAAACACAAAAAAAAACCCCAAACAAAACCCAAAAACATTTACTTGCTTAATTTATGTGAGTTTTGCCCATGGTAAGAAATTGCTGTACCAGGCTTTCTCTCAAGAGAGGGGAAGATAAGACAAAAATAGAAAGCAATTCAGGGTGTGGCGTGGGGTGCAACAACTGGGTGCTGCAGTTTTTTGTGTTTTATTTTTATTATATTCAGGGTTTTGACCCTCAAATAAAACGTCAGAAAAAACCACAAGGCAACTTGATGATAATGGCAAAACCCTTCCCTTGCTCCAGGAGACATAGAAGGAAAAAACCCCAACCAAAGGAAAAAAAAAAATGAGGCTCTAATATACAAAGCTGCATAGGTATCAAAAGCTGGAAACAATAACCCATCTGTATAAGGAAAAACATTAGCTGAAGGAATCTATTAAAGCAAAGCCTTCTTTTAGCTCCTTGAATAGTGTAAATATTACATTAAAAAACAGGCGTCAGCTTGTGGACTTTATAAGGGGCCATATCATTCTTCACTGGAGTAACAACTATGTAACTGCTGTGAAAACAGGATCTTGATACTATACAAGCCTGCAATATAGCCAAGGTATTATATAGGCTTTGACACTAATTTGGACAGGCTCCATGACCTGGTGGAAAGTGGAACTTATGACTTCATCCCAAATAGGACTTAATGGAGTTCTGCAAATATTTGGACCATCTGAACCAATCAGAATGAAAGAAAATAAAGCAGAGAATTGTGTGCACAGCTCAGCTGATCCTGAAAGCCTTTTTGTAAATCCTGGGAGACCTGATCAACCGGGCAAGCTGTTCTCTACAGAGCAGAGACTTGTATTGGATGCCATCTCAGTGGGACAAGCATTTGCAATACAAAGACTGCCGTAACAGACTTAAGCAAGAATTATAGACCACTGCTTTTGTTGCAAAACATTCTACAAAGAAGTACCAAATGCTAGTGTTACAAAAAAATCATGTGGAAATGCCAGATAATCATGACTGAGTGGATCATGAAAATGAAAGACACTGCTTACATAGTGAGTGCTTCTTTCAAGACAGTTTCAGTCTTGAAAGAAACAGCACAGGTGAAGTCTGTACAGTAACTACCTGCATTGAAGCACTTTTGGGGCAAGCACTGGGTTTCAGTTTCTAGTGATGACACATTGCTATTTTACTCTGCACCAAACAGGCCCCAAAAATATTGGGCAGTTCTCTAGAGCATGTGCTGAAAATCTGAGCATGTCAAAGCACTAATAAATACATTCACAAAATTAGCAACTTTACAAGGCTTATTTCCTACAGAGGGAGACAGAGATACATACATGCTGACACAATTAACCAGGAAAACATTGACAGAGGTAGGAGCAGACACTGATCTGACACTGAATCCAGCACTCTCTTATTTCCACCACCATTTGTACCACGTTGTTTTTACACAATGTAGACAAATATCAACCCCCCAGGATCAGCAGGTGCTTGTCATCCTTGGTATGGATGTCCAGCCATTACACGGACTTTGCCACTATGTGCACAAACACCACTGTGATAATTTTTCATGGTTGATGACTCATGAGGCCCTTGTAACATGCAAACTATGAAATAACACTTTCTCCTTTATCAGATGCATTGATAATTACATCATATGTTATGGATGTCATAGAACAAGCATGGGTACTATTGGGATGACATCTATTCCTTGGCAACATGACTTCCTTCTCAAACCCATTTCTTCAGAATCACAGACAGCTGACCTTACTGTTTTGCACTGGTTAGAACATAATGGGAACAAGCCACACACCTGATGCTGGAAAATATGGGTTTAAAGTCTTTCTTGGGCAAGAAGCCATGATACTGTTCATTGAACTCCTCTCTATATCAATACAACCAGTGTGCAAACACAGATGAAGATTATGAAATGAGGTTATTGTAAATACAAATTCCTATTTAAGTTTGTCCACTGCATTGTGTCCAGACACTGCATGCTCAAGTTTATGCTTCAGTCACAAAGAATTGCATTTTGCTGCAAAAGTCACATTAATGTTACTGTGGTTCCTCCTCTCAACAGCCTTCAAGCATCATTCCAGTGCTTCACAGAACTGAAAGACAGGTTATTTCACCTGGTATGAAGGGTCAGCACTATTACATACTGTTCAGAAAATATAAATCATGGAGTTCAAGTCATTACAAGAAACTTATATCACTTAAGAAAAAGCAGAATGTTATTTATCATACTGAGTAAGCCCCTGTAGCTATTTTTTCATCTTTTCCATTAAAAAGCAATGGAAATTGGAAACCTGATTACAAAGAGCTGGGCATTTTTCAGTTGTTTGGGGGAGATTTTTGTTTGTTTAGGTTTGGTTGTTTTTTTTCTTTAAATGCCAGTTCACTGTAACTTTAACATGACTCACATCAACTGAGATGAAAGCTTTGGAGAATAAAGATTCTCTGTTTCTCGTTGAAACCTACCCACACTTCAGAGCAACAGATTAGCTGGTGAAATGTTCATCTGAGTTGTGCAGGATTCAAACTTGTGTCCATGTTCTGTTTCAATGTGAGGTGCATGACCCTTGCTCCTCACATGAATATTCTGGCCACTGAAAACAAGGTGGAGTTTTTGTTTGCTTGGAGAATCACTGGTGCTTCATTTCCCACAGGTGCTGCTTTTTACAGAGACTCAAAGATTGAACTCATCACAACATGTGCTATTAATACTGAATACAATACAATCTTGTAACACCTTGCACTATACACTGACAAAGCTCCTTAAAGAAATTAATGTATTAGTTTTTTCAGTTTCTCTTTCAGTGAGGTCATCAGAAACAGGGAAAATGGGATGCAGACAATTACGCAGTTCCCAGTTACACAGGAAATCTGTAGCACAGCCAAGAATCAATCCACACTGAAGCTGTACTGCACCTCTCAGTGCAGTAGTAACACCTTGCACTATACACTGACAAAGCTCCTTAAAGAAATTAATGTATTAGTTTTTTCAGTTTCTCTTTCAGTGAGGTCATCAGAAACAGGGAAAATGGGATGCAGACAATTACGCAGTTCCCAGTTACACAGGAAATCTGTAGCACAGCCAAGAATCAATCCACACTGAAGCTGTACTGCACCTCTCAGTGCAGTACAAATCACCCACAGCCAAGAATCAATCCACACTGAAGTTGTACTGCACCTCTCATCCAAATCACCATTATCCTGTTTTTTCATGACTGACTTACTGACTTTTCTTCACTTTAAGGAGCTCAGCTTTCAAAGCAAAATTTACTCATTCATTGACACGCTGTCCATTCTATTGGCTATGTCTCAATTTGGAGCAGCCAAAGTTTCACAAATAAAAACTACTTTCATTAACAGACACAAAATGTTTGATCTGCTGTGGGATGAAATGCTAATTCAGAAGTGGAGCTAAAATATGCCTAAGCTTTTCAGACAGTTTACGCCTCAAAAAGCCAACTATGTCCCAAGAGATGCTAATTTTGAAACACAGGACTGAGCCATTCACTAAACAGATGTGGTCACCATTCCATTTCTCAGACTCCGTGACCAGCATTTATACAAATATTCTCAGAGTTTGGGGAAGGAAGCTATATCCAAGCCTTTTAAGCACAATTTATCCAGATTCAGAAAAACAAACAATACTTCTCTCCCTGGAATTAACCTATTGATGTGCAGACAATAATCCTTCTGCCACAAAAGCAGTCTACTGTATAACTTATTAAAAGAGAATATTCATTAATCACCAGCTGAAGCATGCAACTGAGGAGTTCTAATTGCCTCTCACAAAGGTCAGGTATAGCCATATATGCTTCCAGTTCACTGCATTATGAGACAGGGATGTTTTACCTAACAGACCACGGTGTGGTTGGGGTTTTTTTTTCAGTTTTTCTATTTCTTTTTTTTACATTCATTTAGGTTGAGCTCTGTCCTGCTGGCAGTAACTTGACAGACCTAATAATGATCTCTGATAATGGTTACTAACCAGCCTGTCAAAGGAAGAATCAAAGGCTTCAGAATATTATTTATATCACAAAATGCCTTATACTGTCAAACTGTGGAGCTAACTATCACAAAATATAATAAAAATTAAAAGCATAAAAGTGAAAAATGGATACATCTATGAACAATGAGGATTCCTCCTTAGAAATCATTTCCTAATACCAAGAGAAGCTTCAATGCTGCTGAAATTCATCAGCCTTTAGAAATTAAAATGGGCTATCAGTCGGTTTTGAAATATGGTTTGCCCTACCACAGTTGAAAAACTGTCCAATAGTTAGATATATGCTTTGTTTTGAATGATTATGCCATCCCTCACTTTTTCTTTTTTTGCTTCCCAAGCACCTCTAGATACAGAATCTCTAGAAGTTGTACAATGTATATATACAATGGATTATTTCCAACCCCATCTAATGCTCAAAACCACTTCAAATTGATTTTTTCCAATTGGTGTCAGTCTAATGGAGATGAAGGCCATGCATTTCTTTCTTATCCTCCAGAAAACGTGAGATCCATTGCACATACACACAGCGATAGTTTCTCATAGAAAATAGGCTGGACTGCCATAACTGGCAAGCGGAAAAGCTGTTGGTACAGTGTTGTGAGCTGAAGATAAGAATTAATGTTTTCTGAAACCTCAGACATCTCAACCACTGATTTTAATGTATAACTGTAGTGTTTAAACCACGACTAAGTTTTACAATAAACGTCTGGCACAAGACTTACAATAGATTACTGATGGAGAGAGTCTCATTTTAAGGAGCTTACATTTTAGCACACTGAGTTTTAAGAACCTGTCTTCTCTTTCCTCTTCTTTTGGCTTTTTATCATTCTCCTCAATACAGACAGATGTAAACTTCTGCCAGCACTGAATGCAGCAGCCTCTTATCACTAACAGATCATCCAAGTCTGCTTGTCCCTCTTCAAACATATTTAGCCCTTCTATAAAATGGGAATCCCACCATCACCAGGCATTAATTTAGGGGTATAATGAGTGTAGTGACCAAGAAGATAACTTGTCCTTATGTTTACAGAACTACTTAATTGTACGGCTGAGGTCACACTGAATTATCCAGCAATTTCAGCCCTTAGGACAAAGCTTACTTGCCAAATTGAAGTCTACCAATATTATACATTGTTCCTCTGCTGAATGTGTAACTTTTGTCATGGAAGTCGGTCTCTTGTTGGGTATGGTCTCCTCACTCTGTTGCTGCCTAAAGATCATTCTCTCCGACTAGCTGAAGTCCATATTCATGTTTAATAACTTTTATGTGCTCATTTGTCTCAAATCAACCAACTGATATTTTGCAGTTGATGAATGTATAATCTATATAACTAGCTGACAAATAAGGCAACTCATTAAGTCCCTGTACTTTCAATGAAGATGTTCTCAGGAGCCTATCTTTCCTCAGCCCATTACTTCTTTTGAAGGTGAAGGGAAATGTCCACTATGGAGGATCCTACCAGTCAAGAGACTGGTTCATGATCATTCTACTCAGTGGGTCTTCAGGAGAAGACAAAAGGTTCCTCATGAACATGGACTGCCCTCCAGGTGCATGGCTGCAGAATTGGATTGTACCCATGAAGCACATCTCTGTCCTCACAAACCTGCAGCAAGCTTGAGGTCAAGGTTCTGCAGTATTTCTTGTGGTAGGTGAAGCCAACAATCTGTCACTATCCCAACAAATCCTAAGCAGCCACAGCAAAACATATTGTATTGTTTCATTAACATCCAAGCTCTGCATTGTCCCAACTACTTCTTAGTCTGTTATAGAGAAGTACTGCACGTACATTTCCATGCTATCATTAACTGTTCAGCTTACAGTCAACATGCTGTAGATATAGAAAGGGACTTTACCCTCATCCATACAGCTTACTTTGTCCCCTTTCCAATAGCACTGCTTTTAACTGTATCCCTGCCACATTAGAATGTTGTCATTTGGACTGTCTCCTTCCTCACTTCCTTTCCTCCTCCTCCTGGCATTCTTCAGGCAATGTGAAAAGCCACAGAAGAGCCCAGAGTGTATAACTGAGCCTCCTGCCTCCCACACGCCTGTGCTGCAAGTTTATCTTTTTTGGTCCTACTGTTTATCTCCAACAAGCAATCACTGACAATCTTTTGTAAATAAAATGAAGTCACCTACCATTCATGGCAAACACCCAACAAGTTCTTCAATGATGGGAATGAAATGTCACTAATTGTGCTCAAAGACACACAGAACTACCTAGGACACACCTGCACACGTCAGCACAGATACCAAGGACAAGTCTTTCTCGAAGGACACAGAGAATTTGTTAATACCAAATTCCAAAAGGTTTCTCTTCACTGTTCATAACACATCCACCGTCTGTTTCCTCAGTGACACTCCTGCTTGCTTCACTTCACTTCTGCTCTGGGCCCTTTACTAAATGTGACAACAGTTAGATGGTCACAGCAGCCATGTATTTTCTATTTGTCCCTTCATTTAACCCATTGATATTGAAAAAACAGCAGTTAGGAGTTGCTGGACAGGTTAACAAAGGGAACACACACAGTCTGAAAGGCCCTTGGCTTTAAAGCTGCTAACCCAATGTCTGAGTGTATCATTCAGTTGCTTTGTCCACCGCTGTCCTTTCTCAGGTTAAACTCTTTCTTCTAGCCTTCATTTCTCTTACCTATTACAGCTGCAAAATGTTTGGGATGCCAAATGCCTTCCAACAGATGACTGAATATCATAGAAGACAATGTGATTTTCACCTCGATCAAGGTGCACAGCTGAAACTGTCACGTTTTAGAAGACAATGTGATTTTCACCTCGATTAAGGTGCATAGCTGAAACTGTCACGTTCGACTGCAATGTAAACTAAACAACTCTTGAGAACAGCAGAAGGAAATTTTTTTTCTTTCTCTTCAAGGATGTCACTATATCCTGGCAACAATTCTTTACTGTGCCCATTTCTAAACTTTTCACTGAAAAGATGGGATCTCAACTCTTCCTGCTCAGTACTCACTGGCTTTTTTAAGGCTGTTGAATATTCTGCAAATTTCAGAATACAGAAGAGTGAGCCTTGGTCTGTGCCAAACCTGCTTCTCACATGTCAGAGAAACATGCTAGTTACTAATGTATTCTTTGCTCTTGCTTACCCACCTAAAACTAATCTGAATGATGAGAACTGCATAGCACACAGTATATTTTTTTTTATTATTTGTTGTTGCATATGATCAGCAGGATTGGTTCATATTTGGATTGTGAAGACCCAGAGTCTTTTGCAAGAACACAACATATCCCAGTGGTAGCAACTAAAGCACACAATCAGCATTTACATGTATTTCCCATACAGCAGCATTGGATTGCTCACCATTATTTTTTTTCTTAAGTACAGCAAATTACACCATCTTAGTAGGATGACAGCTGGATAAATGTTTTCCTTTTTTTTTTCTTCCTTCTGTTTTTTTCCATGGTAGGGTCAGATCTGCTCCCACTGAGCTCTCCCAAACTCCCACAGAATGCAAGCCAAATGCAAAACACAGCATTAGGCATGATGATGACAATTTTCCAGCTATCACTGTATAAACTCAGGACTATTTTGGGCCTGATTTTTGATAAGCATTGTGTTCTAACTAAAACAGAAGCACTAGTAGCTCAGTTGAAAAATGCAAACTGCAAGATGGTCACCCAAATTCTACATACTCAGAATATCAATAGCAAATATTATGGCAAGTTTATAGCATTTATGTTTTCAGCAGTCTGAACTAATCAGCTGGGAAGGCATTTTCTAAGAAACAACTAACCTTTCTTGTTGGAAAGGGAGAGGGAGGAAGAAACTAAAAATATCCCATGCTGTTCCCATGGGGGGGGTGGGGAAGAAAAGGCTTTTAAATATACATAAATAAATATATAATTTCAAGACCCTGACCCAAGGTAACCTCTTATACCAGGATAAATAAATGAATCTGTAACTGTTTTGCATTGCAACATGGAAAACATAAACCACGTAAAGCAGGCAATTTGGAAAAACTTATCTCCTCTTATGTCTGCTACAATGTGGTCTTTTAGGCATCAAGATTCCAAGCTCTAAAATAGTGGTATGTCATCTGAATTGTGTATGTATTTTTGTCTCCTTTACACTAAACTCATATTTAAACCATTACAAGAGTGACTTGAAGACAAAATTCAAGAGCAGTGTCTCACATCATTAAGCCTACTATATCGTTTCTTCAAATAATCACTTTTAGGTACTTGCTATAGAAGAGAAAATATCAAGGAAAAACGTTTAGAAGAGTTACTAGAATGCAATGAAAAACCATAAAAATGGGCAATATTTGTTGTCAATTATGCTGACCTACATATGAAATAATGGAGCAGCATCAACAAATATATACTTATGTGAGATGAGAAAAAAAAAAGCCTAAATTCATTATATGGAACTATGAAAGAATGAGATGATGCCTTACATGAATCTCAAGTTTTATTCTTCCCATAAGAACCCACCCTGCAATAAATGATGAAAAGGAAATGGATATAGTTTTAGGCTTTTTTTTTTTTTTCACGCTGTATTAATGATGTTGCCCAAATTTGGGAGCTACTGCTTCAGCCTATTACACATATTCACAGGTGCCATCAAACAAACAGCTCTTTCACACTGAAATGACCCAAGCACACCACTCATCAGGAAACGTGTGCATTTGCTGCATTAGTGACACTCTAGCTGCATTTTGTTGTTTTCCATTACGTCCTGTGCTTGTCATAGGCCAGAGTTTCTGCATTTACTGCTCTAAAGCCTACTTGCATTTATAGCAAAGTAATTTTTGAAGCTCTGTGCCTGTCTTCCATACCTAGACTAAAGATACTGGAATGACCCAATGTCAGCATCAAGCAAACAAATCATCCCAAACATCTGAGCATGAAGTCATTCTATTAACAGAAAAAGGAACAGATGCTGGTGGGAAAAAAGCAAGTTAACTCCACAATTGCTGGCATTTTCCAAACATCCAGCTGAACTAATGCCATAGTTTGCAAAGGGCAACATCCTCCCACTGTGACTTACCAGTGTTATGAGAATTCCAGTGAGCCCTAGGCTAACTGAAAGCAAGTCTATTTTCAGATAATTCATTTGAGAAATTCCACATTTCAGACTGTTTCATCAGTAGCCTCCTGAGCTAAGGAAGTAATGCAGCCTCTCAGACAAGAAGCAACCATAGATCCCAGGCACTGGGAGGAAACCAAATAACATCTGCTACAACTGGTTTCAAGGAGTTGGTCTCATAGTAGTAATACAGGACATAGTACATTGCACAGAGCCTTACTGTTGCCCCCTTCCTTTACAGGGCCATACAGCTACTTTTCTAGTTTGATTTCTGGTCATTTTAAAGACTCACAAAACACTTTAGGATGGAAGGGGCCTTGGAAAGAAAGGACCTGCTTAGACCTAATTTCAAAATTAGATAAGTTGTTCAGGTCATTGTCAAGGTCTGAATACTGAGTTAAATTAAAATGTTGCCTGCAGAGCTGAACTCTGTCACAAACTTCTAAAGCACTGATAGGAAGAGAAATAATTTTCTGATGCCCCAAAGACTTCAGATAAAATCTAATTCTCCATCTCCAATATGGCTTTGGTGGGCTTTGCCCTGTGGTCATCAGACATCCTCATCATTTAGCCAGCAATACACTTACACTAAGCACTCCAAGTACTATACAGCTTCTTCAGCCTTCTACTGTCTACCAACTGCTTTTGATTTTAGGCTATCACATGTGCTTTTAGGGTTACTGTGCATTTTCCAGACTTCCCAGGAAGAGAGAGTAGGACCCACCCACATCCACCCACAGTCCCCCACAACACTTCATGCAAAGCTGGGAGAAAAATTCTCATGAAGTCACACCCCAGCCTCATCAAACTGGGACTCCTTACAAATGGCTTCTCAGATACTGCAGCAAACCATCTTGTGTGTTCATATCTGCTGCTCCCAGATACAACATATGGAATAACAACTCTAAAGAAGGGAACTTATAAGGGACACATTAAATGCTCCTTAAAGCTATAAATCCATAACCAAAACAGTTTAATATACCAAATTATTAACAGACACTAGAGGAAAAAATTCTTCAAGAAGATACAATTGAAAACAATACAATTACAAACCACCCACTTCATTTATTATGAGACAACCACGTGCTTGGCACTCTCCATACAGAAAGGATGAACCCCAAAGGGCTTTCAGGGTTCGGATCAGACAATACAAAACCAAAAACTCACACTCAGACCATACAATGGACTGATCTTCATCTGGTATATTGCATCACTAAATGAGACCAGATGAAGATTCATTTTCTCTCTTCTTTACAGAATGTCTGTCTTCCTCTGAATACATCAGAACAGGCTGAATGGCAGATCTCACAGGGACATGATCAGTGGCACAGGGTCTAATTGGAGGCCTGTCACTAGTGGTGTTCAATACTGGCCCCAGTATTGTTTAACTTACTCATCAATGATTTGGATGGAGGAGTAGATGCCTCGTCGGCAAGTTCCCTGATGATACAAAGCAGGGAGGAGTGGACAATACCCCAGAGTGCTATGCAGCCCTTCAGAAGGACCTTAATAGGCTGGAGAGATGGACAGAGAAGAGCTGTCTGAAGTTCAACAAAGGCAAATGCAGGGTCCTGTACCTCGCCATGCACCAGTACAGGCTGAGAGCTGGCCTGCTGGCAAGCAGCTCAGTGGAGAAGGACCTGGAGGTCCTGGTGGACAACAAGCTGTCCATGAGCTAGTAGTGTGTCCTTGTGGCCAAGAAGACCATTGGTATCCTGGGGTGCATTGGAAAGAGCATCGTCAGCAGGCCAAGGGAGGGGATCCTGCCCCTCTACTCAGCCCTGTTGAGGACACACCTGGAGTGCTGGGTCTAGCTCTGGGCTCCTCAGTACCAGAGAGACATGGAGCTCCTGAAGTGGGTCCAGTGGAGGGCTACGAAGATGATTAGGAGACTGGAGCATGTTTCTTATGAGGATAGGCTGAGGGAGCTGGGGCTGTTTAGTCTGGAGAAGAGGCAACCGAGAGGAGATCTTATCAATACCTATAAGTATCTGATGGGAGGGTGTCAAGAGGATGGAGCCAGGCTCTTCTCAGTGATGCTGAGCAATACAACAGGAGACACTAGGCAGAAACTGATGCATAGAAAATTTCGCATGAATACAAGGAAGGACTTCTTTACCTTGCAGGTGACTAAGCAGTGGAATAGATTGCCCAGAGAGGTTGTGGAGTCTGCCTCATTGGAGATATTTAAGAATGCCCTGTATTCAATCCTGTGCAATGTGCTGTAGGAAGACCCTGCTTGACCAGAGAGGCTGGAGCAGATGACCCCACTGGTGGTCCCTTACCCATTCTGTGATTCTGTGATCTCCATGTATACCTCCTACATCAAAGTAAATCATGAACCTGAAGAAATTAACTCCTATCTAAACACAACAGGTGCAATGCAGTCTCCTGCTCCTCGAGCCTCCATATGAAGCCTTAAATGCAAAGAAAAGACCTCAGGGTTTTGGAATAAATGCCCTGCCAGATCACTTTAGCTAAGAAACAAGTCTCTCCATCTTAACCAAACTGAAACTACACAGTGCAAACCCACAGATACACAGCAGGCCTACAACAAACAGCAGGTGCAGAAACTTTCACTCCATTCTGAAGGCTTTCCCTAATGGCAAGGAGGACTCCAAGTTTTATTTGCATCCATATTCTCCTTTATCCCTAGTGGACTAAGTTAATTATATCAAAAGCTACAAGAGTAGCTTGCATCCCTCCAGCAGATTTCAAATACATATTTCTATAAGTATATATATACATATATGAATTTATATTATTCATATTAGCAAATTTTATATTTATAGTTGAACAGGAGGATGAACTCAAAGTGTAGAATAAATTGGACTGTCTGCAAGCTGGAACTGTAGTTGGATTTCAAGCAGAGTTTATAGCCATAATACAGCCTGGGTGTGGATTGGAAATTTTGCTTAGAACTCTGCAAGAGTCTGAAGGCAGGCACAGGCATGGGGAGTGGAGGACAGAAGTACCTTACTTTATATCCAGCTGCACAATATCAAGCTATACTTTTTATGGTGACATTGTGCTGACAATGCAAACTTCAAGGACAAAGCTCAAAGAGAAACTTTCAAAGAAAGAAAAAACCAGAACCTGACACAGACATTATCTTCACTAAAGTAAGACAGCCAGTAAGGGACCAAAGTGGGAGTTTGTGAAACTGAGTTGCAAATGGTATAAAAAGATGGTAGTGAAACTACTAAAAGTTAAAAGTCTGACTAAGGCTAAGATTCTCCAGGGTATTCTGAAGACCAGGAGGATGCAACCCTCATGTTAGGAAAAGGGAACTGAACACAAGGTGATGCTGCTTCTTTGTGGGAGAGGTGTAAATCTTCTCTAGAAGGGCATCTGGGGCACTCTGCACCCATAGTGCAGCCTCATTGGTTTCAGCATTAACTCGTGATCTCAGTCCAAAGGACTTTAACACCTTAACGATTGTGTAATGCACAAACATGCCTTCTACTCTAGCCTTCCTTCTTCTTGCAGTGAGCTCACCCAAGCCCAGGAAGTAATGCACAAACATGCCTTCTACTCTACCCTTCCTTCTTCATGCAGTGAGCTCACCCAAGCCCAGGAGCTTCATCATAAGAATATCTTACCAGACAGATAGGTGCAGCAAACAAAAAGAATGAACAGTGCTTGAACTGACAATATATTCAGATCTTTAAGAGTGTATCTTAAAAAAAAAAAAAAAAAAGGAAACTGGGGAAAGTGAAGAAGAATAGGCAAAGGGAAAAAGCAAAGCAATGTTGCATGCAGCCAAGGTGTTCACAAATAGTGCAGGGAAAAGGTATGAGAGGATGGCATGGCCAGAACATTTCCAAAAAGTTTCATAACTTTGCTAATCCCTCATTCAGGTAGAGAGAAATGCATTTATATATAAACACAATGACCATTTCTTTGAAATTGTATAACAGTTGAATCAAAGACTCTAGGAACCAAGGAGCATCCTGACTCCTACTTTCATACTCAGTTTACTAGGTATTCTGTCCATCAGGAAAATGAAAAATATAATTGATAAATATTGTAAAAAATAATTTTCAGTGATGGCATCATAAGGAAATTCTCTTCTTCTCTGCATATTGGCTGTTACAGACTATGGTTCAGATAAATTTTCCTCAGAATTTTTACAGCCTATTTTGCTATTGTGTGGAAGCCTCTCTTTAGATCTCTTTCCCATAACAGTAAAAGTAGAACAAATTTAAGGATTATAAGCATGTCTTCTTTTCCAGATGTCATAAATGCTTCTTTCTAGAAAGTTTCAGTGTGCTGCTTATTACTTCACTACTTCAGTTTGAATAATCTCACTTGAGTAGACACAGCACAATCAACTCCAAGTAGCTATTAAGGGTGCAACTAAAATCACTAGAGTACCAAATAATACTAAAATATCTCAGAGATCTCAACATAGTTATTAGGACTGAGACTTTTGTTGGGTTTCTTTGTTTGTTTGGAAAGAAGTTGTATGATGCAGCTAGTGCAGTTATGACTGTACTTTGGAAAGAGATTTGCTACCAACTCTTTTCCTCAAAGAAAGACGTAAGTAAAAAAACCCTGACTTGTTTAACTCTGAAAAATGTGTGTGCTTACTACTAAAATCTGCTCAGCTGAAGGCTTACAAATGAGTCTCTGGAGGTAGGAAAGGCCATAAAAAAGAAAACAACTTGACTTGTTTTCCAATAGCAGTAAGTCTAACAGCTTGTAGGATTGTTCAGAAGGCAATAAGCTATTGCCTGCACAATGAGGCCTCATGCTTAAAAACACAGACTGCATCCAAAGCAATGTGTGCTGAAGCAGTGCAATACCTGCATTTTCTGCCTGATGAGTCTCTGGAGGTAGGAAAGGCCATAAAAAAGAAAACAACTTGACTTGTTTTCCAATAGCAGTAAGTCTAACAGCTTGTAGGATTGTTCAGAAGGCAATAAGCTATTGCCTGCACAATGAGGCCTCATGCTTAAAAACACAGACTGCATCCAAAGCAATGTGTGCTGAAGCAGTGCAATACCTGCATTTTCTGCCTGTGATCCCAGCCAAAGCAATGTGTGCTGAAGCAGTGCATTTTCTGCCTTTTTTGGGATCCCAGTATGAGCTCATTTACAGATGAAATAATTGAGCTAACAACTTTTTCTTTCCATATCATTAATTGATCAGTATTTAATGAGACCACATTCTAGTATCAGGCTCTGGTAAAATGGCACTAAACAACACTGGTTTTCTAAACTTTAACATCAGAAATTTCCAAATAAATTCATCTGAAAGCATGGCCTAGTGCTTGATCTAATTCCTGATAAATATCTATCTAGTAAGAAATTTAGATATAATTTTACAGAAGGTAATTAAAGAAGTGGATTTATGTTTTACGTAAGTCTAAATTTCGGCTTATGGTAAGACATGAAGATTATTCTAAATCAAACCAGAATAAAGTACCTGAACTGTGGGAGGATGTCATAGCTTCTATTGTCTACATATGGCTTTACTTAGTTAGTACTCAACATCCTATCAGCATAATCTCATACTTCAGAGGAAGAGGTAATCCAAAACATGCAGTACTGGGGTGGATGGTCAGGGTGCCATCAGTGGTGACTGATTAATGATTCTTCTGATGCAAATTAAGACAACTGAATTTCTCATTGACCACCCTGTGCTGATTAATGGCGAGGCAGAGAACAGATGAGACTAAGAACACTTTAACATTTTCCAACAGAGCAGCTTTTATTCCCTGCAAATAGCTACTCCACAAGTGAGAGCAAGGCATTCACTATAGCTTCTTGCTAAAGCTACTCCTTTAGGCCAAATAATTGGTGATTTGTTTTTAATACTAATGGTTTCCTATATGAACCCAAAATGGCCAAAAGTGACCAAAGCAAGTATGGCTGTATAACACTGTGTGAATGCTCCTCTGTAGATATCACCCACAATCATGAAATTTCAGTCCAGAACTGAACCTTCCTTGAGTACTACAGAATGATGAGTGGCAAGTTATGTGCCCTTGCTATATAACTGTCAATGCACAGACATACCTGTCTTCTTCCATTTCTTCAGAAAGGCTCGGTATCAGAAACAGGTGGAATGAGTTTTTTGATACAATAGTGACTTGCTGTTACCACTTTGGGATCAAGAACCATAGAAGATTGTACCTAAAGTCTAACTACCAAGATAAATGTGTGTCTACAGCAATGACTGACCTTCATATTTGCAAGTGACATTTGTTTATTGAAGCCAGCCCACTAATTTCATTACCTTTAGAGCGAATCAGGGAGCTCTGACTTTCCATTGCTTTTAGACTAGAAAAGGCACCTGAGATTAATGACTGTGAACAGTTGTCTTAATCCACACTTCTTGACCTTCTAGTTCACAGTGTTTTCACTTGCCACATTACAAAGTGTAGAGCCCTTGCTTCCCAGGAAACTCAAAGAACCCAACATCACCAAGACAGAGCTCTCTGGGGGCTTGTCCTGGATAACTGGCAGCATTCTGCCAAGTGAGAAACTAGATCCTTTGTGGCTAAAGTTAGATTACAAATTCTTCAAGGAAAAGGCAGCTTTGCTTTAAAGGGAAGCATCGAACAAGCTTCTCTGTCACTGTAAAGCAATGATGATAGGTGTGTTAGGTAGTAGGTTAGAGAGAGATGTCATCACTGATCATCTGACTGCCTGTGAGGGAAACAATGAATAACACTGGACAGTTAAGGTTTCAAGTAATTGAGAGTATCTACAATGTAATGAATAGACATCTGGCAACAGTATTCCGTTCTAGTTAACACATCATTTTGGATAGCTGGAGTTCAGCTAACTGAGGTTGCACTATAAATGCACTAAAAATGTTCCAGGACACAGCTTCTTTAACTCTGGAGGTCTTAAAAATTCTTATATCGATTCCACTGCTTTAGAATCCAGGAAAAAACCCAAACAAACAAGCAAAAAATAAAACCCAACAGAAACAAAACCCCCAGTGTAATGAGTGAATCCAACCAAAATATTAAATAAATTAAAGCATGAATCTTTCTGCCAAGGCTGACTGGACCAGGAAGCAGAACGTGTGGTTCTCTAAACCTGCTACAAATAGATTTTCTCCACCAGAGCTGAAAAAACTAGCTGAGCTGGCCAGCAAAAATGTCAAGTAGACACTAACCACAGCAGCCTGCATCTTCTCTCCACTTGCAAGCTCTGTATACCAGCAGGAAAAAAGAATGGAGGGAGCACCAAAGACAACTGAGCCCAGACAACTGAGCCTAGACTGCTCTTACACAATTCCTCAGTTATAGCTAGCTCAGATGCGCTGCAATTAGTTGATTTCTATGAACTTCCCTGTATGAAGTTAAAAAACTCAAACAAACAAACAACAGCAAAACACCCAACCAAAAAAAGACCACAAATGCAAAGCACCTGTCTGATTAGTTTGGTTTTCTTTAATGACATGGTAAGAAAGCTCATTCCCCCCACCCCAAGGAACAAAAGGCAGCAAACACCATCTCAGAAGGACCATCAGCAGGGTTTTAACCAGTCATCTTCAGCATTGAAATCTTAACCTTCTCTCAGCTTCTGTTAGGCAAACTTCGGTATAAAGCCTGATACTCACCCAGATCCCAGTTTACAATGTCCCAAACTGCAGGCCCAGATCCCAGTTTCGAGGTCTCAGATCCCAGTTTGAGGCTCTCAGCCCCAGTTAAAGGGTCTCAGATCCCAGTTTGGGAGACCTAGATCCCAGTTTGGGGGTCTCAGGTCCCAACTGGAGGGTCCAAATCCAAGTTTGGAGGGAGCAGATGCCGGTTTGAGGCTCCCAGAGCCCAGTTTGACAGGCCCAGACACCAACTTGAAAGGCCCCAGAGCCCAGCTGGAGGATCCTAGATACCAGTTTGGGGCCCAGAGCCCAGTTTGGGGGTCCCAGACCCAGTCTGGGGGTATTGAATCCCAGTTTGGAGACAGCAGATCCCAGTTTGAGGCTCCTAGAGCCCAATTTGACAGGCCCAGACACCAGTTTGAAAAGCCCCAGAGCCCAGTTTGCAGTCCCAGACACATAGCATGACTTGCACATTTGGGAAATAAAATTAACCAACAAACTCTCCACAACTTCTCTCCCTAACATTTATGGCTTACCAATGCATGCTGCTGGGGCTATCTTTGTTTCTGACTATTTCCTTCCTAGAGCATACAAACCTTTACACCACACCACTCCTGCAGAAATTCCTCATTTAGAAGTTTCACAACAGTGAAGCAACTTATCAGTTTACTTGACCACTATTCTGCCAGTGACAAAATACCCAGTGTGATATACCAGCATCTGATTTACTGCCCCTTTACTGGTTTGTCAGAAATTTGAAGACCTTAAATGGAGAAGTGTTGCATGGAAATTTATAGGAGCAGGTCTTCTTCAATTTCCAGCGCAATATAGAACATTTCCTAATAGCTCTGGAAGACCTTGAACTACCAAGTTTTAAGACATCACTATTACTGTGTACACTACAGATATTTGAACGCATCCTGAAAGATTTCAGCAATATTTTTTCTATTCTAAGCAACCTACAAAAGTTGTAACACATTTCCATGATAGTCTTTCTTTCAGCTCAAAGAAAAAAACCCTCACACACCCAAACTCTAAACAATAAAAAACAAACAAACAAACAAAAAACAACTCCACAAACATGTAAAAGATGCAAAATGTGGTAACGTACAATTTTAAGATGTTAACATCCTTCTTAATGCATCACATGCGGATACACTACTTATAAGAATAGTGTGACATATCCATACTGATAAAAATCCTTACATCACTTAATCATGTTCTTGAGTAAATGTAGGTAAACACATAGCTCAAATCAAGATGCAGTTATGGACATGCACACAGAATTTTTTGGTGAGCTACCCCAGTCAGAACAACAGTAGTACCTTCTTTTTGCTGCAGTAAATCTGCCATTTCTTCTCTGGTGGGAGTGCAAACATAGCCTCTCTGTTCTTGTCTGTGAGATCCAATTCATCCTGGAGATTGTGAAGAAGAAAAACAGAAAGAAAAACCAGTCAACAGTTGCATTGGTAACTTCTACTAGGTTGAGAGGATTCTGGACCAGGCATGTTGACTAGCCTTAGATCAAGAGGACTTAGTGGCTCCCAAATACTCCAAAGATTACTGGTTTCATAATTTTTATCTTGATACCTTGAGTTCTCCATGTCAGAGTAGAACCTATGGAGAGACAGCGTAAACAAATCCCATGTCAAACTTCAATTACTAATGATCAGCCAAGGTTGGGGGAAAGATGAAAGGCATGAAGTGAAAAACTCAAAGCACTGGACTATGTGACACAAACATTCTTTATGACTCTTGGAGAAAGCCTAAAAATTTGATACACCTTTTTTCTGGCTGGCAGTACCAGCTTGCTCTTCCATGGAAAGGAAACAGTTAAACCACTGTATCTTTTAAACAAAGCTCATAAGACAGTTGTCTAGTGGCAACCTACGAGGTTGCAATGTTTTCCCATGTTTGTCCTCTGAACCACACAATCTCCATCAAAAGACAACCAGCATTTCAGATATAAAGGACATATCTCCACACAGTGTGACATCAGGTTGATCAGACTGCAAATTCAGTCTCTGTTAAGAAAAGCAAGTTCAGCAGAACATACCCTCTTAGAGTTGAGCCAATCTTACATTACTGAAATGAAGGATAATGCTGTGATCTGGAACTGACTTCCTACTCTGTCAAGAGCATCCTCTGCATACACCACCAAATTCCCCAGCTTCATTGTTCCTCTGTAAAAGGTGGATAACAATAGATTCTTTTCCTATACAACATATCTTTAAAGCCAACGAAGCAGAGATTGCTACTTCCTCTGTGTTTATTCAGCACTGACCACAACAGGCCTCCAATCACAGCTGTCAGTTTCAGGTGATATTAATGCAAATTACGCAAAAAAGAATGGTCTTCAGAGCAAGTAGACTGCATGAGTAGGGACAGATCATGATGTCTAAATGACAGTTTCAGCATTATAAAGAAAATCTTCCAATAAAGTTTCAAGGAATCAGTTTCGGCATGGTTTGGGGATTTTTTTTTCCCCTATGTATTTGAAATGTTTGGAGAAGGAAGTGTCCAGGGGTCCACTATCAAGATGACATTGCAGCACTAAAACGCTGCACATGCAGATTCTGGCACCCACAGTAACCTTGTCCAAGCAGAGACAATACCTCTTTAACTCAGCCTAACAATGGCTCATTTGGAAAGCGTTCAGGGCTGGGAAACTTGTGAAAACTGTGAGCAAAATTGCACACTGAGCCTGGTAGCGGCTGCTGACAGATTTAAAAGCCCATAGAGATTTAAGCTGCAAAAAGGTACAAAAGAAATGCAAACAGTAACAAGGCAAGGTCAGTGCCAGCAGCCCAAGGTAGAAGAAGCTGGAGGGTTATTTTAAACAAGAAAAGGTTTAAAGGAAAAAAAAAAATCAGCTGTGCAGAAAGAGTGCAAACCATGTGGAAATGTTTAGGATGAGTTTCCAAACAAGGGGGCAGCCAAGTGAGGCAAGGAGTTTTATCCTTGCTATACACAATTAGAAAGCTCAGTCGAGGATCACATTCTTGTGGGGAGAGGGAGAGTGAAACGACATGTAAGGTCTTAAGACAAGTGAAGGAATGCTGTTGGAGGTCAAGCATGTAGGAGAAAAAGGAGGGGCAGATAGGGAATCAGAAATGCCAGGTTTGGAAGAACTGCCAAAGGGGCCAGAATACACATCTGAAATGAGCTGGCTGGGCTCTAAGAATTTTCTAAATTCTTAGAAAAAATTATGCTTGTTTTATTGAAATACTTAGTGATCTTAGCTCTTTTTTAAAAAATGCAGTGCAGCTAACTTGTTTTCTAATTCATAGTGCTCTTTCTAAAGTCTAGTGGCAGATCAGACAAGCAGCAGAAATCCTTCACAGAAGCTGTGCACAAAACTGATAGATGATCTCAATCAATATAGTTCAAGACAAGCATTTTACAAAAGAATGCTCCTATTGGCTAAAACCACCAAGAGGGCAGGATTCTGACACTGGAGTTTCTAGACACTTCCCCAGACACTGGCAGCATCAGGGACACAAAGAGCAATCTGCATTCAATGGGACAACAATATGCAACTTCCAGTCATGCAATTTTGCATCCTGATAGCATGACAAGGTTTTCAGGACACAGGCCTAGAAAATTAGTGATGGAAGATCCAGTGGGGAAAAAAAATGCATCCACGACTCACTTTATTGTGACTCAGGAGGCTAGATTAAGCCAAAAGAACTTTAGAAGTCATCACATTAGCTCAGGTAACATAGTAACATGAAAACTGGACAGAGTTTCAGGCAGATGGGGATAACCAGAGGCAGACTCAAACACACCTGACTGGAAAGTAGCACATAGAGGACAGCTTACCCTTAAATTTGCAACAGTTTGTGTTTGTCTTTGTTAGAGGGCAAAAATGCTGGGTTCTAACCCCAGGTCCGACGGGCAGGCAGAAAGCATGAATATTCAGCAGGTAAAGAAACATCTTCTCCAGAATGCAAATCAGCAAGTCAAGGTCTTTCCTGAAGTTAGTCTTCAGCAAGTGTGCTCCCTCCCCAAGAGGAAGAAGGGAGTGGGAAAAACTGAAGAGGCCTACATGTCCCCATCTACCTATGCCATTAACCAAATCCCACCCTATAAAGAACCACAAATCTCTGGAAAATGCAAGAGTTGTGAACCCTTCTTCTGAAATCCTCCAAATCATCTTACCCTCTCCCATCTCCATCCTCTTCCTATAGAGGATGACCAGAAGACCACTGCGACTGCACAGGAAACCCCTGGATCTAGCTAAGAAAGACAATTCTAGATCAGGCAGACCATTTTTCTAGTTTGACCCAGGATCCTGACAGCACATAAGGAAGCTTCCTGCCTTGGAGGTTAGCAGGAGGAACAACAGAAAGAATACATTTCAGAAGGGTAATTTGCTCCACAAACAGGTCATTCTGACCCAACAACAGAGGTAGATGTGTCAGTATATAGAAATTCAGACCCTAGAGTTAGCTCAGTGAGAGCAAGCAGCTATTGAAGGAGAAAGGAATTGCCAGGGTTGGCAGGAAAGAAGAACTACAAACTCTGAATGCAGTCATCAAGACTGGGGTTGGAGCCAGATTAAGGAAGTCAACGTGACTGAATGCCCAGGGAACAAATGTAAAGGGCAAGAAAAAGGGATCAGTCAGAACAAAGCAGTGAAAACTCCATCCTCCATCACCTGTGCCAGCTTCACAACAGAAATGTAGCAACTCCTCTTCTATGCCTTGGATGGGTGGCTCAGTTCCAGGAATTCATGCCAGCATGACCCTGCACAATGGAGCTCAGCTTCCTGGCTATTAAAAATATTTGAAGTTGTAAGTGTTCTGGTGAAACACAGATTAAAAGAATATTTGCTAGGCTGGACTGAGGGAGATGTAAAATATCTTTGGTTAATATTCCTTACATTTCTCTCCTTTATCTATTTCCTATTTTATATTGTTCACTGAGAGTTAATTCAGCTAATTTCACTTTCATGTGGGCATTTTTTTACTTACATAGATTGAATTTCAATGATAAAACATTTAAAATTTACTGGAGCTGAATTTGTGGTTCGTAAACTTCCAGTACAGTTCTCAGGTCCAAAGGGAAGATCACCTTCATTCAAAATGGCTACAATCCAAGGAAATAAGAGACAGAGAGAAAGAAAGGGAACAGGAAAGAGGAATAGGTAGGAAATAAACCCAGTATTTTGCAGGATTTAAAAACACATTATGTCTCTTGTTTTGGGGAACATTCATCAAAGCATGAAAGCTGGATTTGATGCTGGACAGCCATCAGCTCAAGAATGGTATCACTAAAAGCTCCAGAAAAACTGAAGAGAAAAACATTTCTCACCTAGACTGGGCAGTACTTAGTGACATGAAATGAAATTAGTAAAGAGAAAAAGTAAGATTTTTGGAATGTAGAAGAATGGTTCATATGGAGAGAGACCTTTAACACCTGCCAACACACCTGCCTCTCTAAAGGAAAAGTCTCACAGCCATAAGTAAACAGAGAATCAAGGCTTCAGGTCTTCAGCACCTCTTGATTTCAAGTCAGAGTGCTGGAGACCAAGAGCCCCAAACTTGGTTCTCCAGGGATATTTGGACACTCATGGGAAATTTCTTCAGTTCCACTTTCTCATTCTACTTGTCCCAGTTCCACTGGCTGCCAGGCTTCTTGGTCACTGCGGATTTTCACACTGACTTAAGATCAGACAGCTGCTTCATTTTGTAAAATACAAAAAACAACAAACCAAAACAACAAGCCAGCCAACCTTTACAGGCTTGTGGGGTTGGTTTTTTGGGTTGCTAGTTTTTGTTTTGTCTTCATAAAAGTTTAATGAATCACACATGGCATTTCCAGTACAATGAAGCACAGAATTCCAACATGATATCTTTACTGCAGGACACAACTTGATTAATATGGGCATAACATATATTTTGCCAGGATTAAGAGATTTTCTTTTTTCTTATGTTTAGTTGGATAATTGTCTTGTTTCATCAATTTCTTAAAATTTCAGCTACAGATACTTGAGTTACACTTTTAATTTTTATCTGTAGGTCACAGTCTCTCTTACTTAAGTACTCTCAAAAGCATATCCTTTCTATAAGCATCCATTCTAGCCTATGTTTCACATTTAAAGGCTTTTTTTATGACTGAGAGACGTTAATGGCATATAAAAGCATATTCTAATTTTCAAAATGTTTATTTTTGCCTACAAACATATTCAGGCAATTATTAAAGCATTATTAAAAAAAATAATTCTTTTATCATTCCCAGAGGGTATAGCTTTGACATGAAATCAATCTTTATTTTGCACCACAGAACTCAATGCTGAGATATAATATATTGGCAAATAGGCTTCATCACTTTTACTGTTTGAAAATGCCCATTTTGACTGATTACAGCTCTATTGCACTGATTGGGTCTTTAACAGCAGATGGATACTCAAGCAAAAGGACAGCCATGGGAACCAGATCTTCAGACGGCACAAACTGGCAAAGCTCCCCAGAAAGTTCAAACTTTTCTCTCCCTTGCTAAACTTAAAATGGAAACACAAGAACTTCCAGAACAGATGAGAGCAGCAGTTATCTGATCAGCACCAAAAGATTCAGAGGGCTGTGCAAAGCCCTCCAAGTACAAAGCCATAGAGCAAACTCTGTAGTTGGTCAAACACTTTTAAACTCCTTGCCTCAAAAAACTGGCTAATTCTGTGACACAGGCAAGTTAATGTCCTTTTCAAGCTGGGGACAGCATTGATATTTGCAAGTATGTTTTTGTGCAGCTGTGAAGTTTTTCTTTTGCTCGATCACACCAGCATTGTACTTAATGATTCTTAGTAAGTCATCAAATAAGGAAAACTGAGAAAGTAGGAACTATATGAGGGTGCCTTTACACACTCTAGAAAAAGCTCCACAACTTGAAGATTTTTTATTTCTGCCTTTACACACTCTAGAAAAAGCTCCCCAATTTGAAGAATTTTTATTTTAATAACTTGCTTGCATACTCATCTCAAAAATTTGTTCCAAGAGTGTGTTCATTTTTACATTACACCTGGCACTGTATGATGCAGTTAAATGCACCACGCTTATCATGCTTCTTGTTCACATTCCCAGTCCTTTTTTCCCTTTTTCTTGCACACACCTACCTTTTCTTTTTTGCCTCACTAATCTTTTTCTCATTCCCCTTGACCCTTTTCACCTGTCATGTACAAATGCACTCTCCCTCACCCACCTCATCAATTATTCTCTCTCTCTTAAAAGCATCAAATCCACCCAAGTTACAAAATGAAGTATAATACACTGCTTCCAGTATAATAAATTCCCTGTACAGTATGATATGGGTTGCCTCAGGTTTCCCAAGGTCATTTATATAGATGACTGTCACCATGTCCCCAAAATGGGTATATTTCAGTTCCACTAATGCTCCCAAGTGGCATAGCACATCTGACAGACTTATGCTTTGGACGAATTTATATAAATCTTGTACAAAGTAAACAGTGACTATGACACACCATGGGAACCCATCCAGCACCCACTGGTGGGCCCCAGAGAAGGTTCATGTTCGTGTGCACTCAATTCAAGGGAACAGTTGATGGTGGGTTAATCAATGCTGAAGTACAACTCAAGCCAACATGAGATAAATGGTACTGACATGTCTGGGACTTTAGAGGAAGGGGAAGCAGTAGAAAGTGATCAGGGAGAACGTTATCAGCAGCACAGTACAAGCTTTTGCAATAGAGAATCCTATCCAGCATAACTATTACAGCTTTAACAAATGACCATGTTGTTAACATGCGGCTTATACTGCCTGAAAGCTAAGCTTTTACATTAACAACAACCCCAGGAACCTTTATTTTTCAGTAGTGCTGCCTACACCAGGTTCTTTTGGTGAATAACAAACAGGTTGGTCTGGTGACTCATATTCAGGTTGGGCCTCTGCCTATCAGGGCAGGAGGTCAGGGAAGAGCAGAGACACTCTCATCATAAGTTCAGAGGCAGTTGTCCAAAAGAGCTGCTTCAGACATAACTGCAGTAAATGAATAAAATAAATGTATAAAAAAAAAGAAATCATTCTTCTTCAGATCTCAGTCTCTTTGCAATGAGCTTACAAATCCTTCAAACAGAAGATGTAAACTTTCCCTATTTAATCACTGTGTCCACCTCCAGAGGACAGCATAGGATTGTTCCCCTACAGTTTTCCGTCCATTGCTTTGTTAATTCCAGCTTACTGAGCTGAGGTAGCCTGCTGGAAGTGTGAATTTCCAATACTGAGGAGGTCGATGAGACATTCTGAAAGACTGCCTGCCTGAACTGACAGTGAATGAGGCTCATTCAGCTGCACAAACTGCCTATACTCTCGTACAAAGTAAAGCAATCAGCAGCACAAAAGTCTTTCCCCGGGCACCAGTACTACTTCCCACACAGCTAGAACATCTCCAGATGATGCACACTGGTTAAAAGTTTCCACTTGGGCACCTGATATATATGCTGAGTCCACTGATAACCCATGAAGAAAAAGCAAAACAACTCCCAAAACAAACCAGTTTCTCCCCTCAAGTTCTTCAGTCTCATCCAACCCGTGGAATTAAATGCAGCCTTTGTAAAGCACACGGAAACAGCACACTTTGAGAGGCTAAGGAGTAACATTCTGATCATTTTCCCAATTGATAAGAATTAGGTGGATTATAGCAAAACATCATTGGGTTTCCATGTATTTGCATATACACAGTATGTGTATGTGCAGATATGTATGCCACTTGCAGATTACATACACAAGAACTATATACATAATCATATTTACATTGTATCACATAACATCTGCCCATACCCACAACGTTTTATCATTACATTTGTGCATTAGGAAACCACTGTGCACACAAGAGTTGCTCACACAGCCTGTTGGCATAGGAAGCAATGTTTGCATTTCAGCTACTGACACAGATCTGACTGTAAAGCAGAGAAACAGACAAACAAAAGGCTTTGATTCCCATTACACTCCTTTCTTCCTTCTTGCTTTTTTAAAAACTAGTGGGTTTAAAACCCCTTCAGTACTATGGGCTCAAATCTCTTGATTCTCAGTCATAACAATACAAGACATAAAGCACCTGTTGTTTACATACTGGAAGATGTGCTTCTTCTCTACCCTGCCAACACAGAAGTTACTCATTCTTAAAGCTTAGCAGCAGAGTAAGACTTTCATCCATCAAGGGCATTGCTTTTCGGTAGAGAAATTTTTCTCACACAGTTAACTAACAGGCCCCTCTCTATAGTGCTTCCTTTTCCCCTTCTTAATCATTGGTTAATTGCTTCCTTGTTTCCTGCAGAAGAGCTAAATTCTATCTCTCTCCTACTCCTCAAAGTTCTCCATGACTTGACAGCACACAAGTATACACAACCAGCAAGGCCCTCTCACAGGCCACTAGAACAGCATCTGCTGTTCATTTTTCTGCCCTTCACAGGCAAACTACATGCATGAGACAACAATATGCTGGGCCAAATAGAAAGAATGAGGAAAACCAGTACCTCTTTATGCAACAGTACACATGGAGAGAGCAAGAGATCAAGCCTTAGAAGCACTCCCATATGCAGGGCTACAATATGGGCAGAGCAAGAGCATTGCTCCATGGATATGGGAGGGCATATGAGGGCAATAATGCAAGCAGCTGACTATCATCACTGCTTTTTTTGTTAAGGTGGGCTGCATGTCCGTGTCAGTGAATTGAAATGAGCCCAATGAGAAGGATGGTGATGAAAACTGAATAGTCAGGATCATGTCTAATCTAAATCCCTGCTGCTGCAATTTAAGCCTATTACTTCCGGCCCTATCAACTACTGACATGGTGAGCAGATTTTTTCCTTCCTCTTGATAACAGTTTTTGAGCCTATTAAAGGCTGTTGTAGTGTCCCTCATCAGTCATCTTTCTTGAGGCTAAACAAGCCCATCTCTTTCAGTCTTTCTCAGAGGTCATGTCCTCTGGACCTCTCATTCCTCTTGTAATTGACTTCTAGCCTCTCCCTGGTCAAAGTACAGCTTTCTTGAATTGCACTGTTCAAAAGTGGGGACAGTGTTCCAACTGAGATCTTACCAATGCTGAGTGCAAAGATTACTTCATGCATCTTCCAGACTGCATTCCTGGTTAGATATTCCATGTAGTCAATGATTAAATTTATTTTATAAAAAATCTCAAAATCTGCATGACTTATGTTCAACTCATGATCCAATATAATCCCTAGCTGCTTCTCTGAATAAGTGTGCCTGGTTGCTTTCCATCCTGAATTACCAGACTTGTTATTAAAAGAAGTTTTGACTTTCACCACTGAATCCCATCCTTTTGCACACAATTTCTCCATCTTATTTTAAGCTTATCTTTTAAATACCCTCAGTGTGGCTATGCGCCTAGTTACACACTCTCTAGGGGCCGATATTGGGGATGTCACTGAGAACCTACTAAGCCTCATATAGTCCACTTACTGCTATCTAGCACTCCTGTTTCATGTGGGCACCAATGATATATCCAGAAGCAGTCTGAGGAGTACCCAGGATTACAGAGCCCTGGGAATGGTGGTAAGGGACTCTGGAGCACAAGCAGTTTTTTCACCAATCCTCCTGGGTCGAAAGGAAGGGGTTTGATAGGGCCAGTTTGATCCGGTGAATCAACCAGTGGTTACAGGACTGGTGACACAGGTACATGTTCAGCTACTTAAACTATGGGAGTCACTTTGAGAAACCTGGTCTGCTGGGCCTGATGGTGTCCATCTGTCAGAGAAGGCAAAGAGCATCTTTGGTTATAATCTTGCCAAGCTGATGAAGAGGGCTTTAAAGCAGAGTTGCTGGTGAAGGTGATCTTCAATTCACCCCACTCCCAACAATTTGATATCAGTGGCAGCAGTAGATGCCCAGATCCTAGAAAGGTATCACAGGTTAGCTGGAGAGCAGCAAAAAAGGAATTTCAGTCACTCCTGCCAGTAACTCAGAGTCATCAGAGACCCATCTAAAATGCCTCCATGCAAACACATATAGCATGGGGAATAAACAGGAGTTTGAGATGTGCACACACCTGCAGGGCTATGATCTTACTAGCATCACAGAGACATGGTAGGATGGCTCCTATGAGTGGATTGTTGGAATAGAAGAATACAGACTCTTTAGGAAGGTCAGGGAGAGGAGATGAGGAGGCAGTGGTGACCTTTATACCAACGACCAGCTGAAGTGCATGGAGCTCCACCTGGGAATGGATGAGCAGTTGACTGAGAGGTCAGGATTAAAGGGAGGGCAGGGATCAATGACATTACAGTGTAGATGTTTAGATTAGAATAAAACCCTCTTTACTATGAGGATGGTGAGGCAAAGGAACATGCTGCCCAGTGAAGTTGTGGATGTCCCATCTCTAGCAATATTCAAGGACAAGCTGGATGGGGCTCTGAGCAACCTGGTCTAGTGGAAGGTGTCCCTTGCCTGTGGCAGTGGGGTTGGAACTAGATGATCTTTAAGGTCCCTTCCAACCCAAACCATTCTATGATCTGGACAGTTAATAGGTGTGCTGTGTTTCACTATCCAGTCAATTAAATGAAAACACCAAACAGCACTTAAGCTGTTGAGCCTCTGCTTGATACTTTTGTTCACTGTGACAAGTTGAAAGTCCTCTAGTATAAGTACCACATTTACCTTCACATTCTGATTACACACACTATATCAAATATCTATCTCAAACAGAGCTTCTAGTATCAGCATATATAACACTAAATAGCAATAAAATCTGCTGTTTCAGTACAATGCCCACTTTCTGCCCCTCATTTCCTTTCCTTCCTCTTCTCTCATTTTCCCCCTCCCTTCCTCTCCTTGTGCCAGGATTTGTTTTTCATGCCAAGGTCCTTTAGATGAGACCCTGTATGGGAAGGTAGTTGTGGGAAAGGTTATTAGGAAACTGCCATCTAAACTGCTACCTTTCCGGCTTCCGCCACCCTCTCCCTCCCTACAAAGTCTCCTCTGTTCTGTTTTAATACTAATGAGTTCAGAGGAGGTTCCTAGGCTGGAGCAATTCAGGGTTTGGACTGTGCCAAAGCACACAGGCACACACCTCTCTGATCGCTTCCTGCCCAAACACAGTCCTGCTGGCTCAACCCTCAAAATGTGGGCTGGGAATTGCTGCTGCGGCCCTGTGCCAAAGGCAGGCTGAATTTCCAGGGGCGTCAGTGCCACCTACTCCTCTCCTCCCAACTTTATATTGTTGTGTGCATCCTATTTGACAAATGCCCCCATGGAGGAAAACAAGCGTAAGTCATAGCTTGGCTGACCTTTAAATCTCTGATAAAATATTACGTAAAAGGGCAGGAGGAATTGAGAGGTTAGTTAAGAATTTAATGAGCAAAATTAACTTCTTATCAAGCTTTGGTTGTGCAGCTCAGACACACAGGCTCAAGCTTATATGCAGGGTAAACTCAAAGGAACTCCAATAAATCAACATCATTCCTGGCAGAAGTTCAGGTTTACACAGATAGAAGTGAAACTAGAAGCTGGTTTTAGTTTTTCATTTGCTCTCTGAATTATTACTCCAAATTTGGCAGCACAAACCAGAAATCAGAATGCCCCTAACTCCATTAAACTGAGTGGATTTACACTGGATTTACACCAGTGCAAAATATTAATTAAGTTGCCTCTTTTAAATTGTAATAGACTAAACCTGTAACACAGGCTCATTCTACAGTCTACAGCACAGATTTCAGACATAGAATAGACTGAGAAATCTATCAGTCCCCTTTTTGCTAATTGTTAACTTCTACTTCAATAAATGGAGATGATCTGTATTTACTACCGATCAGTCAAGATCAGCTAAAAGAACAGCCACATATGAGGTTTCTATTATGTTCTCTTCATTGAGGCAGAGGGCAATTCCACAATGCTCTTCCTTCACATAAACTGAGTATTTCCATAGTTAAACACTGAATTGAAGGCATGACAGTGTACTTGGTTATTCACTCACACCCTGTCCTGTCTCATTGCTCAAGTATTCTGACAATCAGAACAACAACTACTGCACTGACATCACTGGGCTTAAGAAAACACCAGCCACGATGTTTTTCTCTAAGATTTCTGCTAAAGAAATTACCAGAAACTTTAATAAAATATGGAGAAAAAAAAAGAAAAGAGAAGGATGTGTATGTGCCTTGCATTGCCTCCTAACAACAAATCATTTACTACCTGGTGAAGCATTTGCAATTCAACAGCTCTCCCACATCATTAATGTAGAAGCCAACAATTTCACACCAACCAACAAACTCGTGCAGCTGTTGCTCTCTATATGAGATGTAATGCTGAAACAGCCACTAAAGCAATCCCCAGTGGATTTTCCATGACTCAGGGATCTCCCTGGACACCTTCCAAGCTGGGAAACTGCAATCTGCTATCCCCTTGTAATCTCCTTTGGAGAAGTTATTCTTCAAACCTCCACCTAGTAAACTATTGCATAACATTGCTGTGCACACTGCTAAGTTCTTTTCAAAAGGTTATTGGTGTGGGCAATCTTTCCCTTTATGTGGTCAACAAATGATGGGAAACTGAAAAATTAAAAGACATCCTTCAGTGCTTTTAATGTAGAAGTGCATAGGATTTACAGATGTTGACTAGGGCCTTTTTACATACACCACTGTGTCTACAGGTTGTCTGTAAGGTAAGTCTGCCCAGGAAGGCAGTTGAGTCTTGCATCAGATTCTCCCTAAAAAAAAGAACAAGTAGATATGGCCAAGGCAATGTCCATGACAGGAGGCAGTAATAGAGATTTGCTCCCAAGTTCTTCAAATACAGTTACCACTGGAAGACTCCTATACTGTCTATAACCTACATGTGCTGTATCTTTTCAGCACTTCTTCAATCTGGATGCAATTCTATATTAAAATTGGTTTAAGAAGCATTTACGACTCCCTGTTTCACACAAGGAAACAAACTCACAAATGCATGAATTTAGTTGCATAAGCTTGCAAAGGTAGCTAGGAAAAACTTCCTGAAAAGTTTTCCTCCCACCAAGCTTACAGACTTTTCACTTACAGAAACAATGTACCTAGCATTAAAAGCTCTGGGCCAGTGCTGTTCCAGTGCCAGATGGAAGGCACCTGTCTGTACTTCCTTGGGGTAAAACATCAAAGGCAGAGCAGCTGTGGAGGCAATCTGGTGCGATGAGTGACTGAAAAATCACCTTCTGATACTTGCTTTCCATATGCTGCTCCCACCTGGTGCTGAAGGATGAGCAGAAGGACCACTCCTGCATTTAGTGACACCAAAAGTTGCTCCTTACCTAGTGCAGAGGAAGGTGCCACGAAACTGCTGACCTGAAATCCCTGTACCTTAAAAAGGTGTTACTCCCCAGCCTCACTCATAGCACCTTGTGCTTCCCACTTGGACTCTTGCAGACCAGGCAAATGATAAGAAAAAGCCATTTCCCCTCAACACTGAAAGAGCCATCCCAGATTACCTTAACATGTCCCCTGAATGATAATCAAACTTAGATATCATTTGAAGATAGAATCCACCTATATAAGTGCACTGAGGCATGACATAATTATAAACCCTTTTCCCCCACTCTCCTTCACACTACATGATACACTATCTGAGCAATGATTGTATCTGATATAAATTTTTACTAGGTGAGAAAATGCAGAAACTAGTCTGAGTCAACCTACTAATCAGATGATCCTTCATGATTGTTATCTTCTTTTCCATTCAATTACCTTATTTTGTTAACAGTTCCTCCTAAACCCCAGCTACACTCTACCTCCCTAGGGGTAACTTGTACCCTGCAAAACACTTGCAAAACATCCTCTTTCCCAACCTTTTCTCTTCACTTGAAAATTTCACTGCTTCCCCAGATTTAAGTGGTTACTTTTGCACTGCTATTTTATTATACATTTTATAAAATCTTCATCATCAGAGGGACCTGGCTCCCCCTTTTTTGATGAAATCAGGCTAACTGACAAGACATACCTCCTACAACATGTCAGATCTGTCTCTTCCTCTATGAGCTGCAGAAGAAACACATCTATCATTCAATCTCCCTTCATCACCCTGCAAGCTCATTCTCTCCAAAAGTACAGCCAAAAGATCATCTTGACCTAGCATTTGTCCCATGTCACCTTCATCTTTGCAATCTGTCTTCATTTTCCCTTCAGCACTACAGCTACTTAATTTGTCTTTTTCTTCAACAATATGGAACCTTATTGCAATTAATATGGAACCTAATTCAACCTTATTGCAATCTCCAGTCCAGTTACAATCTGGCCAACATGATATTTGCAAGATGTCGTACTTTCCTCTGCCACTTCTCACAGATGCATCTCCAGGTGGTGCTTTCTGATCCCAAATTACCTTTCTTATCTTCCACCTCTCCTCAACAGACCAAATCTAGATTCAAATATCGTCTCTAGAATATGACGAATGGGGTCATCCAATACAGCTCTGAACAACATAAAACACTAACAAAAAGAAGTAACAAAAGGATAGAAACTGCAGAAGGACAGGACTCAGAAACCATTCCAAAATGCTGGAGCAATAGGGCATCCCTGTGCTTCTGCTGCTTACTCTATTTCTACTGGAGAGGGCCCAGCCTCTTACACTAAGTCAGCAGGCAAAGTGGCAGGAAATACATGGGAATGCTGGTTCAATTCTAGAGGGAGGGTAGGAAATTGTCTATTCTGTATCCATCCCAGTGTAGCTGGAAAAGCTCCAGAAGGTTGAAATAAGTTAATTTGACCCTTCCAACTAGCAAGTATGACCCCTACTATCAATATCATCTCAGTGTTTTATTACTTCAGCAGCCTTCAGGCTTAGTCTGGAAAGTTATTGACTGTTATATCCATCATGGAACACAAAACCCATTCAAATATTAATTATGTCTTACTAAGGAAAAGGGCCACATTAGAGCTTTATATTATTTTTTCCATTTTATGTCATGATATCTAACACTTGCAGCTATCCCAAAACATGATAGTATTATCAAAACAGCTGATAAGGTATTAGGAACATGTAGACACAAGATTTCTGAACCATAAGTATATCCATGCTATCCATGATTTAGGGTATAGGATATCATGACAGCTCCCAGGCATTCAGTAGAGGGAAAACATAAGATTGACTACTTAGCACTTCCATTCTCTAGTGGCATGATCTGTTCTTTCCCCTCTTTTTGCATTCCAAGCTACATATGTGATGTGCTTCCAAAATCCAGTACTTCTCCTCTTTAGCCCCAGATGGACTACATGCATTTCCTCAGTCAGGGAACATCAGGATTATCCTGTTAAAAATATGCAGTCCTGTAAGTACATCTTTCTCATGTGTTTCATGTCTAGTGTAAGTAAATCACACTCAGAGCACTCTCAAACATTCTCTTTAAGTATTCCAACCATGAAAACAACCTTTCCCACCTTTCAGAAAGGCAGGTGGTATGCTCTGCTTGTGATATTCAGAAGCCAACAATGACCACAGACACAGAAAATACCAGTGGCCAAATTTCAGTCAATGGAGAATGATGTAACTCACTACTGTCTTCAGTGGAACTTAAGTGCTTTACATTGGGAAACTATCTGTCCGTAAGTTTTATAGTAAAGCAACAAGGTCTAAAAAGCAGTGTGTGCCTGCACAAAAGCCTTAAAACTATGCAGGTACTTTGGTAACACCCCCAGCATCTTCACACACAAAATCCAGCACATAAGATCAGGTCTGGATTTACGTTTGTTTACACAACCCTATTGATTCTCAGACACAGAGTGTGAGACCTGGCTCCCATCTCATGCTCCTCTCACAGCATCTGTCTCTCACACATTTGCAGCATAGGGACTGCTGCTTCTTACACAGCTGGTCAGGGAGCTGGGAGCTGCCAACCAGCTGCATCTACTGGAAGGGAGCCTAGAGTGCTGGTGCTGCACTCAGCGCCATAAGCCTGTCCCCTATTATAGGACTCCATATGTAGGGAGCACCTGAAGAGGGAAACTGGCTCTGCCACAACGCCTAAGCTGTGGTGTCTCTCATGTATTGGGACTTGAATAACTATAGAAAGCTGCTTGTAGTGATATGTGCATCAAAATCAGGGACTTGTACATATGTATTGCACATGGGACACATGTAAAGCAGACCCAATGTAAGGAAAAAGTCTCTGTAGAGCAGGAAGAAAAAGAATAAAGGTATCTTGTGTGTGGACAATTCAAAAGAAAAAAGGTATCCTGGGTATGTACAGTCTTGGACTGAAGAACTGTGATGGACATAAAGGGACGCTGCATAACTAGATAGACTATGATTACCATGAAGAGCTTTTGCCTCCCAAGCCCCAGTACCCTAATTGCTTCAGAAATCTGAAACCACCCAGATCTTTTGCCACTATGATAATAGAAAACAAGTGCATCTGAGTGCATGAAAATGTTAATCTGACAACTATAAACTAACCCAAGAGAAAGGAAAGGTTTTGTGTCCTGGCCACCATCAGTGAGGAAAGCAGTTTGCTGCCTTAAATATTTGCTTTTTTTTTCCTCTCTTCAGAAACAGCATCTTCTACTCAGATGGCAATGTGAAGCCTTCATGTACATGAGCCTCTTGTCATGAAAATTCTGTCTTGGTCTCATCATCAGCATTTTTTTTTCACAGCCTCCACTGGTGCATTCTCATTAAGTGCAAGAAAGGAAATAATAATTGGGGTGGGGAGTCTCTACTGAGCCAAGGCCAGCAAAGACTCCTAGCTTGCTGAAGTCAGAGTTCATCACATACAAATGAAAATGAAGGATCTTTCCAGATGTCAATGGCGTTTGGCACCACACAAACTTCCTGGCTGATTAGGTAGATTCTTTCACTACAGAAAAGTACAGAATGGATGAGGGATGGACACAGAGAATGAAGTAACTTCGTCTTATGGGCAAAACATAGCAGAGGGACTTGCAAATTACGGTTGTAGAGAAATTTGCTGTGAAATGCACTACAGTACACTAACCAACTACTTTCAGCATTTGGCACTAGAGTGCTGGGAACTACTAGCCCGAGTGTTGAGAAATCAAGAGAGCACAGCACAATATATAACAGCAGCAAACATCACACTAATTCCATAGTTCTGTTTCAGGACAAGATGAAGACACTGACTTCCTTAGCAAAGGATTAGCAGACGTTCACAGAAAGACCAAGTGAGGCCCATGGGTGGGAGAGGACAAAGCAAAAAGGCAAAAGCAGAACATACAGTAAAGCAACAGGAATCTTGCTCTAGATATGCTCCTTCTTCAGGTGGTCCAAGGCATAAAAAAGACTGTTCTAGTCACAGTTACAGAAATTATCAGACTATTCAGAGGTGAGTAAGTTGGGTGTTTTTCTGTACAGCTCTTATTCCAAGGAGACTGAAGAAGAAGGAATTAACATGATTCTTCTTTTATCTCTTCTCTTTACATAGTCACTGCCATTCTTTCCAGCTAGATTCCTGGTCTAGCTCATCTTTAATTCAAAAATTGAGCCAACTCTGATGCTGTGGCAGCCATTACTAATATAATCAGATCAGAGGTGACAAGGTGAGAGACTAAGAGCTAAATTAGGGTTGTGTCAGGAAGGGACATAGTCCCATGTTCTTGTGGCTGCTGTTACAGAGCACTGCAGACAGAAACCAAGGCTACCGTTTCAATCACAGTTCCCAGAATGGGCTGAACAAAGTCAATGGTTCCCAGCATGGGCTGAGGGAAGGACAGAGACGTTGATTCAGCACTTGCTTCCATCTTCATCTCATCAAACTCAGGCAATACAGCAAGAGAAAATAGAGGTTTGATTTCCAGTAAACAGTAATATGGATAAAAAGCTTTTGTGAATCTATAATGTCCACAAAACCCCTTCCTTTAGGACTCTGAGGAGAAAAAAAAAGAAACTTTTAAAAAAAAAATAAATAAACCCAAACCAAAAATTAAATAGGTTTGAATGAAACATAAGAGAAACAAACCAGGGCAGAAAATTCCAGTCAATGTCCCACCTGAGCTAAATACCAGAATGTTTCAAGGGAAGAAAAGACCACAAAGGGATAACAGTAAGCATTTCTTAAATCCTTCCCAGGATAAAAATGCTATGTGGTGCAGGTAACTCATTCAGGCTTGGGGGATATAATAATACAATCAACTTTGAAAATGCCAACTCAAAAGACAACACTTCTTCCCCAAGGACCTTTCATCTTAAAACAGGCAATCTTGCACTCCACCTTCTCAAATACCATGACCATCTCAATGCTGCCACAAAGAAACAAAAAGAGAAACAACAAAATCACAAACTCTTTACACTGCTCTTTCCTCTGTGCTAGCATTGTTTACATTTTTCTGCTTTCCCTGAATTACCAGCATTTAAGTCACCCTTCTTGGCAAGGTCTGAGTTCCTATCTAGGATCGGCTTGTGGCATAAGAGAGATCTAGATGGCAAAAATCTTTAGTGTCAAGCAGCACACCACTTTTAACCAACAAGAAGAGTCCAGGACTCCAGTACTGAGCAAAAGGTATCAGAATCCATTGTAACAAGAACACACCGATGCTAACAAATATGAACAAGGATACAGAAAAGGTGTTCTACAAAAAAAAAATGTATTTCCCCTTGCCTTGCAATAATTCTTTCGGATTCCTCTGTAGTTCCTGTTCAGTCGATACAAGAAAAAACACGTGCTTAAAGCCAGTTTGGCACCCGCCAATAGAACACCAACTGCAGCAGCACTTTACTACATGGTGGTATACACAGTGCCTGCTGAGAAGAGACTGAGAAAAGAAGCGGAAGTGATGCTGGTTACAGCAGCCTTGATGGCCAGGTAGGGCCAGTTTTACAGTTTGCTACATACAGGACCACTCCACACACCCTACTCAGCAGAGCTCCTCTCTCTTGCCTGTTCATTGAAGAGAAGACTCCAAAGCCTTCTGTCCTTTTTGAGGGGCAAAGCCTGTGATCACAAATACTTTTGTTTGCTTTGTGCTTCTAGACTTCTGATAAGGACTAGCTGGAGAGCTAGTACTACCTCTCCTGTCTTAGCCCAAACAAAATCAGACCAAATCATGCCAAGCCATAGTCTTCATTCAGACCTACTCTCTGCACATGTTACCAATGGAATAAATCAAGACAGCATTTGGGACACATGAGGAGTAACCTTGTTTTGATTTTCTAATTGATCAGACACACATCTAGCTTCATGTAACACAAAAGCCTGGGATCCATTCTGGAACTGTTTTTCTTGTTGAGCAGCATCGAGAGCAGTCATTTCAGCTGAAATCAGCATCAACTTGTCATTTGATAATCACTGCCTTGGTGAGTACAGTTCAGCAGCTACCATTACTTAGCTGGTTGGTCTGGGGTCATAACAGAGCAGCTCATACATGTATATCTGCCTCAGCCTGAAGACTACAAGAGCAAGTTTGAAAGCTCTGAATGGGTCTTGTGAGTCCATCACAAAAGATCCCAATACATTCCTAATTCCTCCTCTTGAAAAATGGACATCTCTAAATTCGCTTTTCATGGTACTAATTTAAGGACCATGAGAACAGGAAAAGACATGCTTCTGTTCCTCAAAATGTCAGTTTTCCTCAGAAAGGCAGGTAGAAACATACTAAATATTTACTGGACTGGAAAATTCATCACAAGGAAGGCTTCTCCAGCACAGCTAGGCTTACCTTTCCTTGTCATTAACTCTTACATGGGAAAATGCCCCAGATTTTAACTGCAACAAGGGGAAAAAATAAGGCTTTTAAACATTCATTCAAGCACACCAATGTTTCATTATACCCTTTGCACAGCAGATGGCAAGATGAGGCTATACCCCCCGGGCCTGCTTCAGGGAGCTAATTCAAATGCTCTTCCCACTAGAGATCTCAGATGATGTTGGTGTCATCATTTCACTTGGGGATTTGGGTCAAAAGGCTTTACACTCAAATCTGGTTTTTATATAGTACAAGTGCACCCAGACTAGACCCTAACGGATAAGCAGCAGGGAGCTAGTACACAGCACAGAGCCCTCTCAGGCACTTCCAGGTCACTGATTTACACTGATGCATTTACAGACTGAATCTTTCTAATCCAATTAAAATCTCATCGGAGCTGTCAATACAGATGCAGCCTGTTTTATTTTAGTGTCTCATAGAATGTGCATTAATCCAGACCTGTGGACAAACTAGGCCTTCTAGGCAAATTCTGCATTCTGCCAGTCTGGTTTCTAGCCCAGGTTCTCTTGCTCATAAAGCCCTTAACTGCTCTCATGTTACCTGCCTAGCCAGGAAATCCTATGGACATGCATCACCCTCCTATCATGCTGCTTTATAAAAATGCGCAATGTACACCATTAACCTTCTGAAAAATAGCACTTTTCTCTCCCAGCTCGTTTTTCTTGCAATGATGGCTAGGATACTATCATTAAATATAAAAAATTAATATGATCTGTTTTCATTTCAATGGTTTCATTTGTTTGAAATGCATATGCCAGTTACAAGCTGTCAGCACATTTAATAAGTTATAGCATAGACCAACAACTCTCAAAGTACTGGGGCCAAAAAATTTTACAGATCATCACATGTACTTTTGCACCAAAAACATTATAAATTATACTGTTTAAGAGACTTCCATAAGGCAGCTGTGAGCTGTTTTGCCACAAGCACATGGAACTCCAGTATTTGCCAGACATAAAACAAAAAGCTAAAAGCACTCTTAATACCACCACAAACTCTCAAACTCCTCATAAAACTGATACCCTTCTCAGTAAGCAAAAGCCCAGCAGCAGCTAAAACAGGTCTTTCACTATGACCCAAAGGTAAACAAATTCAAGTTTTAGCAAGCCAAGTTCAGGAGCAAAGAACATCTGTTGGCGATGTCTTCAGGAAGGCTGGATTGAATGCTCCAATGGATCTTGGTATAGGAGAGAGGTGAACTTTGATACAGCAGTTCAAGCTTTGCATGTGTAAACCAATACTTAAGCACAATCCAGAAATAAATTGTCAGCAGTGCAGATTACAGATTACAACACTTACTCACAACAGATACCTGTCACCATGCACAACTCTCCACAGTCAGTCAGCTGCAGTTTCTGAGAGGAATTCAAGAAATCTCTCATGAAAGGCAAACTGACTTAAATATAGACCAGAATTTTGTGAACTATTTCCATAAGAGGAGATTCTTCATCTGCTACTTAGTCAGTAGACTCTTCTGCTGCACACACACAGTCTATTCTTCCTGAAACAGCTGCAAATCCTATTAACTTCTTCCCACACCCCTGCCATAGAATACTGAAAAGGCTAGTGGGTGCTAGGGAAGATGAAAATAGTTAATGGAAAAGAAATCCATGCCAATTTACTATGCACACAGAAATCAACATTGACTGAGGAAGTCCTTGAGCTGAAATTTTTTAGAGGGTTGGAGAGAATCCTGGAAAAGACCACCCTGTGACCACATCTTATATTCTTCCCTAGGCATCTGCTTTGGACCCCATCTTGAAACAGAAGCCTGGGCTAGGTTGTCAGACCATTGATCTGACAAACTACAGCAGTCCATATATTTGGTATGTCATATTATAGTTGCCCATATATTAATCTCCACTTGCATACCCAAATTATATGGTTATTTTCATTGCTACAGCAACTTTGAAGCTAAGGTCATGGACAAGAATTTACTGGGGTAATGTTGTAAGTGTAATCAGAAAGATTACTGCCAAATTCCTCTGATTCTGAGATCCAATATTTTCTGTTCTGTTCCTCACCTGAGTTACACTCCCCAGGCATATATACACTTACATATATCTCACTTTACATAACCTCCAATCTCAGAATGGCAATGAGGTATCTAATCTGCTGCATCAAATGGGCATCACTTTTACGACACAGATTGCAAAACAACCCAGTCCTATGACCTCTGCCTGTGTTTTGCATTCAGGCTGAACAAGAAAGCAAAGAGGGTGAAGTCATTTGATGCCAGGCATGAGAAGCAAGAGTCTGGCTCCTGGAGTCTGCAACATTTACCACAAAAGCAAACAACAAAGTTCATCTGAAATAATTTCTTCCCTTCCTGTTTATGTCTGTTACTGCAACAGCACCATTTCATGGTTCAAAGGCAGCTGGGTGGTGAAACGTAATTAGCATGGTCACCTGATTCTTATACCTTACCAGCAGAAGGTTACTGAACAACAAATAGAATAATCCTTATTTGATAGAACCACAAACCCTAAGATTTGACACAACCATATATTATCCACCAGATTTTATCCCAAAGTTATTAATAGGAAGCTGTCAGTCAGTTCTCTCTGAAGAACAGATGAGGTTCCTTCTAATATGCCCAGTCCTACACCTGGAGAATTGAACAGTGCTAGGAGAATAAATAAGCATATTTAAGCATTTTGCTGTACTTATTCCCAGTGCCACCAACATCCATCCTGTCGTCTGCTGCCTTTCTCCCACCAAGAAACTGGTCATAGAAGAATGAAAAAGAAACAAAAAAAGCTTCAACAGAAGCTTTATTCCTATCTCTAATAAATCCCTTAAGTCCTTTTACTCCTCCTTTAAAGGGAGGAGTTCATCCACCCCCTAAATATATCAATCTGTCAGCAGAAACTTACCACAAGTTCGGAGAATCTGGCATTGAGCTCATCTGCTGGTGGAATTGGGACAGAAAACTCAAGGAATTGGAGGGGGTTGTTGTCTTTGAGGTTGATTTCAGGGAGGTCACTACCCCCAAAACAACAGAGAAACCCCAACGCATGACGATTCCTCTTCCTGGGGGCCATGATCATGGTGTATGATGCTATCTTCTGATCATGTTCTGCAGGGAGAACAAAACAAAACAAAACCAACAAACATTAGATGAGATACAAGACTGTTGAACCTGTGCAGCTGTCTGCCATTACAATGACTATCACTGGATAACAGCTGGAAGAGGACAGAAGGATCTGAGACACAGAAGAGCAAAATAAACACTCAAGCTAGGTAAGGTAGCTAAGCTTTAGCATAGAATTAACATGTTCTTCTATGGCAGTGTAGAATCACTTCTCTCGATGTTTCTGAAAAGATTTTACAAACTCAGTGTGGGATTTTGCAGCTGGTAGATTTATCAGCAATGCTCAGTAGCCCAGGTTGAATGGTGGTATTGGCCTTTCTCTCACTACTACAATAAAGTAGTAGTGCCAAGTATCAGAGGCAAAAAGCATATAGTGGAAAACTTACCCAGAATACAGGAAAGAATCCTCCAAAGGTATCCCATTTGGTCAAAATAAAAATCAACAATGACACAATGAAGGAAAAATCAACTTTCCATCAGTCTATAGCCTGACCATGAAACATTCGCTTATCCCTTTATGGCCAGGACTATCACTGTAGGAGCATTTTGTCTATCCCATTTTCAAACACATTACTAGTTTGGGCTGCTTTATGTATTCAGGGGAGAAACAGCACAGTGCTAATGCATGCTTTCAGATTTACATTTGAGCTGCCAGATCCCATCTTGACAGGACCCAGGCTTGAGGGGCTTTGGTATCAGGAGTATAAAGGAGGGCAAAAGGAGGCCTGAAGGAGGAGCTGGGAAGTGACTGATTTCACCCCCACACAACACCGTTTGTGAGCAGCCCATCCAAACAGGAAGTCTCCTGCCAGCAGTTTGAAAGGAGGGATCTGTGCAGTGCACAGAGAGCCACATATTTTGCCCTTTTAAGGGACTTGTTGTTTGACAGCTCAGGGGCTTATTTGTGTTATATTTTTAAGGACTTCACTTTCTCACTTAATCTGCAGAATAAGCGATATCCTTAGAGAGTTAATAATTAAAGCTTGTTGTGAAGCCCATCTCCCTGAGCATGAGGCAGGGGAGCAGGAGGGAGGTGCCAGGTGAACCAAACCACAGGATGCTGGATGCTGTATCAGCAGCAACACAGCTGAGCTTTGTCATCAGAGCAGCTGCTGCCCTAACCTGCCCCACAATGCTTTGGTCTGTTTGCTTGCCAGAACAAGACTGCTTTGAGCTTTCATAGAGACTAAGTAGCTGTGCAAGGAAAAGCACCTTTGGGACAGGAGTTGCATAGCAGGACTTAAGACACAGCACACAGCCAGAAGCTCTCCAGGGACCTTTTATGCAGAAATCAGCATGCTCGCTTAAGAAAAACCTAAGCAACAAACAACAAAAAAAGTGCCCAAACCACCCAAACCTCTACCGTTGTGGCACTATGTGCTTGGCAGTAATCTGCCCTTTGTGCTGGGATGAATTTATCTAGCACCTTCTCTTATGCACTGGAGGGGCATCAGTTGTAATGCTCATGCAGTTGAAAGGAACTGAGCTGGTACGAAGCACTGTCTTCTGGCATGCTCACCTTGCTCTCCATGCCAACTCTGCAAGGGGTGGTATGTCTCAGCAGGACTCACTAGGGCAGGATGGTGCTGGCTTCAAAAGCCTATTCATAAGAACACTGGGTTCTCACTAGGAGATGCCAAAGGTCAACCTTACCCTGGAACTGGTCTTTGACACGGGTTCAGTCAGCAAAACCAAAGTACTCTCAAATCTATCACAATGATGTGTGCAGCAACTTCTGTTGTTTCTCAGTAGTGGAGACTTAAGAGATTCAGTTGTTAAAAGGTTTCACAAGAGAGCTTCAGAAGTTAAACTTGGTCACTACTGACCATCTTCTCAAGGACTACTCCAAGTGCAGTGCCCTTTATGGTAATCTGGTCATGAATGAGATTCAAACCCATTAGTTTGACAAAACTAAATTAGAAGGAGCTCAAAACAATGAGACAAAGCTGATTTATATACAACTACATTTGCATCAATTCAGTAGTAACCAAGCTCTGGTCCACTGTCTAGAGGCTTTCCTATCATCCATCAAAGGACTAGAATTCTCTAGGGTATGGACAGTTCTCCAGGACATTTCCTCCTTGGAAAAATTGGCTGAGACATTGAAATGATAGGACCTTAACATCTTCCTTTATGAGCTCAACTCAAGACTTTGGTAAGGACTCCTCCAGAAGAGGTACCTTACCAGGAAATGATTACTATGTGAAAGGATGTAAAGGCAGGGCAAGTATTGTTCTGGTGCAGGACAACCTATGGTGGCCTGACCATCACACAGATTTCATCTTAAGCAGATTCATCTAAGATGTGAACAGCCAGTCTCCAGGCCGCCTTCATCCATAATGTTGAGAAATACACAAGCTAGTGCTTGTTACTGTGATGTTTTCACAAAATCAGCAGTTCCTTGCGATTCATACTTTAAAAACTCAAAGCTACTATGCTTTTACTGTTCTGCAAAAATGTGCAGAGCTCAGATGAACAGTAACCTTGTCTCATTTTCACAAAGCATCATTCCATCACACAACTCATACTCCACACTGGCATTTTCCAGGCCCATTTACAAGGAGAGTGCAGGAAATTCATATTGACACAGAGGGGTAAAATGGCACTTCTGTACAAACACCATGATTGTAGATAGGTGAGGTGTCCAGATGCTTTCTAGAGGGGAATCCAGCACAGCTATTTTAGAACTGAATCACTGGATGAATGAATAATGTTTCTGAGTGGGAGCACCATCACTCTAAAGATTAAGCCTGCCAATTACAGGATGCTGAAGGGCATCTACTTAAGTTGCACTGCTTATGCTATTTAAGAACTAAATGCAACTCCTTGATTTTAGTTGGTGGATATAGTTCAAAACAAAATAAACATTTTCTAACAACCTCCAATAATCTTTTAATTAATAATCTTTTCCTTTTCTTTGTCTCTCTTTTGGCTTTATTTTGTCAACACTCAAATCTGGGGAAAATGTGCTTCCAAATAATGGGGCAGGTGAGGCGAAAGGCAACAATGAAAATGAAGAAGAGAGTGACTTTCATTTTTCTGAGTGGTAATTGATAACAAAGCTGACATAAAAATTTATGAAAATAACAAAAGGTGGTGGCTTTGTTCTAATAAAAGCTCCTTTGGCTTTCAATTCCTTGTAAGTAAAAATGAAATGTGCAATTATCTATTCCTATATATGCCCTCAGTGAGAATCAATGGGAAATCTCCCTCTGGAGAGAATCCCACTATTACACATAATTCCCTCTCTCAGCTCTTCTCAGTTCTACTGTTTTGCCCTTTTGCACAACACAAACAAGTTGCTATCATTTCAACAGCTAACCCCACACCCGCTCCTCACAGCTCCACTCCTGCTTCCCAGCCCCATCTGTGGTTCGGCTCAGGTCAGGAGTCACAGCCTGGAACTTTGCCCAGCATCTAATTATAACAATGTCCTCTTCCTCTGACAGGGCGTACGTGTTCATTTCTAAACCATTTGGCCCAGTGACCAAACATAATTACACTAATGCAATTTTTCCAAGCCTTATCAGAAGTTTTAGCCTCATGGGATGGAAACCATGCTAACTGCACATGAGGCTCCTCTTTCACTTGCAGGTTCTAAATTGCTTCTTCAGTCTCACTCTTCAATCTCATCTCAGAAATTATAATTGTCATAAAAACATATGCTAACTAAGTAATGTTATACAAACAGTAAGACACCTGAAACAACTGCTGTGCCAGCAGCTCTCCTATGCAAGTGAGCTGATTATTGCAGCTTTTAACTCACTGTTCTGTCCTTCAACACAGGGAAGAGCCAGAGCGCAACTGTAACTAAAACAGAGAAAATTACTTCTGTATCACCACCTTTGGCAACAGGGAAGAAAGCGAACTCAGTGTGTTAACTAACTGCAAAACCAGTTCGCAATGTAAGGAAACATTAATGGAAGACATTCACTTCCAGAGCTGAATCTCCACTGATCATCAACAGGCACACAGTGTCAGTGGATGTAGCCACAGCTTGCACCCGAGTGGGAAGCATGGGACTAAATGTGTGATGAAGAATTACTGCCCACAGTGGTTTATGCTAACAGGAAAGGAAACAAAGTTAATAATTTCCATTTCCCTGTAAATCTATCTTTCACTACAGCAGGATAAAAACATATAAAATGTGATGTGTGCTCACAGGAGTAGAAAGAAACCCGAATTCAGACTGGTTTGGAACAAAAACCAACTCACCCCCAACCTCCAAATCCAAGTTAAATCTCTATTTTACTCAACTATTAAATAATCAACCACAAGAACCTCATGGTATTATAACAATTACCTTAATTGTCATTTATTGATGATGAAATGGAGAAAATAAGCACCATGCTCAAAACTGTACAAATATATACATTGGGTAAAGCTAAGGAGCTTCACACTGATCCTATACTGGGTTCCCTGGACCACATTGCTTCTCCAGCACACAGATGGTGAAACTATGAGCTTCATGGCATGTTCCAATTACCATGGGAATTCTCCATGTATGTCACATGTAATCTGACAGATGTCAGATGCACTATAAGGCAATTGCAGCATGGGGGATGGGGAAACGGAGCAGGCAAGCAATCCATTTGTTGCATCGGTAGTAGTAACCCAACTCCTTTGGTTTGGATTTTTCACTGTACAAAGGAGTATCTGGTCTCCAGGGCACAAAACAACAACAAAATAAGGGACTATTTAAAACCCACAAAGTTAAACCCACTCCCCTCCCCCCCAGGAAGGAGGGTAGTGCTTCCTGAAGATCACTCCGTGTTATGTTCGACAGAAAGGCATAGGACTCCAAACAGAACAACAGATCACTGAAAAGAAAAAATTGGAAAACAAGCAGGGTCCTGTGCAGCAATGGCCACTCAGTCCCAGTGAGACACGGTCCACACTTAACAGTTCTGCCACAGGAGAAAACTCAGCTCAACACATGCTGTGCATTTTGAAGCCAGTTCATGGATCTTCCCTCCCACAACACATGGAAACAAGAGTGCAGATCTCTTGGTAGTTACAACGACTTTGCAAGCCAGTCCAGGCACTAAACTCTGGTCTGTTTTACACACCATCCCATCAAAACTGCAACAGTTGAGAATTTCAAAGCATTCCACAAACCTAAAAGATGATCTTCTGTTGCATACATGGTATTATATATTATTAATACTTTAATTTTTATTCATTTGTTTTCCTCAGAATTAAATCCTGAGATAAGAGAAAAGGAAAGGACTATTTGAAGCATGTCAGGTGTAAGTATACTCATGAACCTATTTAGTGCAACGTGTCTGTGAAAAATCTTTTTATTTTTAATACTTTAAGGATGCTCAGGATGTGTTGGGTGACTAATGACCACTAATGTTAGTCTGTTAATGCCCACAAATCCAATACATCTCACCTGATACCAACCTATCAACACACATCAACAGCAAAAAGAAGCTAAAGAACTGTAAGACACCTTTCCCTTCTGAAAGATTAATTTGCAACACTTTCTCTGTCTTCACCTCTGAATAAGGGAAAACAAATCTCTACAGAAAAAAAAAATCAAACCAAACCAAAATCCAAAGAAAAGAAAACAGAAAAAAAAGAAGATACCAGGAGGTTCCTTGTGTTCCTCCCGATCCACTAGTCTATCCAAATTATATTCATAGGAAAACAATTTTAAAAGAACAATTAAGATTCAAAATACAAAGTAAAAAGAGCAACAAAGCAGTCACAGTCAGTGTCATTAATCTGGCTAGTAATAATTTATTATTTACCTTTTTTTCCACCTTTTAATCAAGTACACATGAGTGATTTTCTATACTTAACTGAGCTGATCAAACAATCCATTCACTCTTTTACCTGCTGAGGAGTTACTTTACTTTTGCAAATTTATTAGTTTCCTATAACTCTGACTCCATAGAGAAATTTGTAGGGTCAAAACTAATCTGTCATCTTAGACACCGAATGTTGTGTCTTAATTATATCTTGGATGTCATTTAGATACAAGTAAATCTACACATGTTTAACATTTCTGTATGACAATGTGACCACCACAGCTTAGACATAAAACAAAACATGTAAAATTCAGTCTATTCATCCAGAATACATGTCTTTCATCTCCCAGTGTCTGATTGCACCACAGATTTCCATCCTAATTTATCAATTCATCACTTAGGCATACTTGCCAACAATTCAAACCACCATGGTGGTGAATTGAACAGGATTGAACCTCCTAAATATAATCAGCCTTTCTAGTTTGAGTGCAACAGTCTGGAGTCCTATCCTTCCTTCCTTGCCCACACCCTACTCTCTTACATGTATTATATGCAGTTTTAGTAACGTCTACAGATATGCTCCACTTCCTTCTCAATCAAAAAGTCACTGAACTGAGATCAATTTTCCTGTCTCACTCACCATGAAATACCTTCCTTGTATTTATATACCTCACTAAAATTACCCATTCCCTTCTCTTAAAAAGTAAGAAAAAGCGTCTCCTTCATAGGCAGAGTTCTCCCTTCCTTTTTTTTTCTACCAGCTGTCATTATATTCTCTACTTTTTTCACTGTTTCATTGCCATATCCCCACTTTCTTTCATGATAAGCATCCAGACTTGATATGGCTTCTTGTAGCCACTTCCTATGCTTCAAAAGTGCAAAACTCTCTTTTTAGACAGATATTGAAGAGAAAAATACTTCTAAAGAGACAAAGCTGCAAAAGACTCCACCATGTTTTGTGTATGTTTTATTTTTCTTCTATTTTACTTTATTGTAATAGCTGTGGCACTATGTTCTCCAGTGGAGGGTTAGTTACCTGCTTAAGCCAGTTATTTTACAGTGTCAAGCAGACTGTGGCACTATACAAACAGAAATAAAAACAGCAGACACCTGGCTGGAATCTGGCCAGGACACAACAGGTTCATAACCCAGTAAAGATGCCACAGTAGAAACAGCATTTAGCAGTGTGCACAAATTCAACATAGATAAATTTATGCTTCAAGAAATAATGGAATTTATGCAATGATTTCCCCTACCACAGCATTAGTTTCACTAGATAGGTTGTGCTTGTTATGTCATTGTTCATCAAATTGCTGTGATTGTAAGAGCCAGTGGGAAATACACTACAGAAAAGCAAACATAGGAAAAGAATCCCACAAACTCCACAGATGCCATCCCAAGACTCAATTCTGACCAAGGCTAAGACCATGCAGCAGTCTTTTCAAACACTCTCTAGAATCCCCAGATTTTACTCTTCAAAGAATTCAGATCCTAAAAATGTTTATTTTAAGGACTGCCAAGAATATACTGTAATCCTCGGGCCATGGATCCAGGACAAGACTGTAACCCCAGTTGTGTCTGTGCTACTCAATTGAGGTCATCTGAACTGACTTTACTAGAAGCTATATACAGTAGAGTGCAGGTTAGCTCTTAATTTTCTTTACTTTCTTTTGGTGATGGGTACAACACTGTGATGCAATTTTGCAGAAAAAAATGCTCCTTGGAAGCTTGGATGTGAGATGAAGCCTTTATTCAATATAAAAAAAATCATGGATTGAAGATGAAATCGATCATGATAACATCAGTCAAGCAGACATACATATTGACAGCCAGCACCAGCACATCACTCCATCAGCTTCAATACAGAAGACTATTTTCCTCTACAGAAAGAAGAGGTCACATGCCTTTTGTAGGCCTTATGGTATGAAATGTCTTTAATAGCATTGGTATGAAACTGGCTCTAATCAGTAATATCTGTCAGTTCTATCCATAAGACCAGCTCCCAAGGATGAAACATCCACGCCCCAGAGCAAAGCCTTTGATCACTTCAAGAAAGAAGCCAAGGACTGAGTGATCTGGAGAGCAAGGTGTCCCAGTCAATCCTCTATGCCAAAAGATCAGGAATACTGATAAAGCAGATTAGTACTTCAGATTGGTGCTAAAGCTTGGCCTAGGAACTTAAAATCTCTGCAGTATTTCTATTGGGAAGAGTGGGGTTTACTTATAAAGGAAGTCAATCCAGAGTTTCCCAGTAGCACTGATAACTGCCATGTTCAAAAGAACGAACACACGAAACCCTATTACTAAGAGCGTCCCTGTCTTATTTGAGTCATTGTAATTTTTCCATTCTGTCATTGCCCAATTATTTCCAGACATGATGTAACTATTTTGCCAAGGGATTTGGGAGTCAAATGTTGCCATTGTTGTCATCATTATCCTGGGTGCCTGAATTTTCCAGACAAAATAAGCAGCTGAGGGCATTAGAGTGCCTCTACTGAGAGAGAAATACTCTGTAAGAACTGCCAATGTGCTCCAAGAAAAACAAACAAATGGTAAAGGTTGAATTACATCTTCCCAAACTCCAGCTCATTTCTATGTGAAGTGCTGTTTTCTTACTCAGACAATGAGTAGAAGAATGTTTCATCTGTTTTCTGATGTCATCATAGCATGCAAAAATTGATTTCCATTCTAACACTGACCAGGGCCACTACAGGATGTTAAAACTCAGCTTGACTGAAAATATGCCTTGGTTATAACCACTGGAAACTAATCACAGATGTAGGTGTGCAAGTGCTGTCTTCACTGTTGACAGGTAAATCTACCTGCATTGGTAAAATTTTCCTGAAGTTCCCTCATTGGAAAAAGCAACTCAGTCTTTATAGCAAAGGAGTATAACTGGGGAAAAAAACCAACTAAGACCATTTGGACTTTTACATATATTTTGTAGATAGCACTGAATCTCTTCAAAACTAGTGTTCGCCAATGCCACCTGGGAAAGCCAAATTCCAGGCTGTAGATCTGCCACTTTCCTGCTTACTGCCCCAGCCAAAGTACAGTGCACTTCTACATCTCACTGCCAACCTGGGTATAATAAAAATGGTGGTTCTCAGTTCAATTCCATATAGTGAAAAGCAACCAATAGGGATGATAGTTAAAATAGAAGAAACAGCAGATGCATTCACAAAGGCAACAGTTCTTGGGGTTTTGATGTTCTCTCCATCTTAGAGATAGTTTCCATAGATCAAGGCACAGACAGGGTCAAAGCGTCATTGAGTTTATATACCTAATTTTTATAGATCAAGGCACAGACAGGGTCAAAGCATCATTGACTTTATATACCTAATTTTTGAACTACTCAGATTCCAGGGTTGTCAATTTGGCACCAAAAATAAATTCACTGTAGAAAATCAAGTTAAGAAAAGGTCATATACAGCATTTTATTCCAACATTTTTACTTTTGTTCAACATTCTGACCAGGGATACTCTGAGTTCAATGCCCTGAAACCTCAACATTACGCAAGTAAGTTTGAGCTCCAAGCCAGCAGCCTGGTGAAACTGTTGAACTTTTAACCTAACGTGTCTTCATGAAGAATGGATATTTGGAAAGAGTTCTGCTCAAAGGTTTTGGGTTGTTTTCTGTGTGTATTTTTAAGTGGCATCCAGATAAAATATATTTTCTGGCTGCTGTTATATTTACAGGAGGAGACTTTATACCAACACTAAAAGCTGGTTTCAGAGCCATGACTTACTGCTTTAGGTTTTGGGGCTGTTAAGTATTTCATTGCATTAAAATGAACAAGGCCTCATCTATATTTAGGTCAAATTCTACAGAGCTGATACTCTGAATGACACAGGCAGTGATCAGTTATGAGGGTCTGCAAAGAAAGTGCTACCGAAACCCAGCCACCTTCTTTGCAGAGTCAGTGAGTGCTTTTTGACCAACAGCATTACATTGAAAAGAGTGCAGTAAAAGGAGGTACAGGGAGAACTCCCCTAAGTTAGCCAAATGCGAGGATCTTCTCTACAAAGCAATGCATATCCATGTGGTCTAGAGCATATGGTACATAAGGGCATGGTGTCTATGCCAATTGCTACCACTCTATTCTACTGCCTTCTTTGGACTGCTGATATCTAGTTCTGATCTCCCGGATTCTCATGGCAAGAGGTCATGTCCACATCAAAGCCATTTAAGGCTCACGATTAAGAAAAGTTTAAGTACTGAAGTATAGCCAGGGAAGATTTCCTAGAATTGCAACTGAGCAACACACTGTCCTTTCCCAAGGAAAGGTCATTTTTAAATGCATGCTCAGATACCCAAAGAAAATTGCAGAGAAGTTGCATACAGCAAATGTTTGGGTAGTCATCTCCGGACTTCTAAGTATCTAGAGCAAGTCAATAGCCTGCCTGAAGATACAGCAAGTTCTTTCAGCTTCCGAGCCCAATCTACTTGTAGCTTGTTGACAGATTGGAGCACCCTCCACAGAAAAACAGACTGCAATATAAAATTCCCTAAGCTCCCCATCACAGCTGCACACAACTGGGAAAAAAAAGAAAACAAAACCATAAAAAGCCCAAGCAAACACCAACGCCCAAAAAAAAACCCCTCACCACCACAAAAAAAGCCCCAACTCTGCTTCTAAACAGCCACTTGATCTAATACATAGTCCTCAAACATGATTCAAAAGGAAGGTCCACCATATACAAATAGAACAGAAGTCTACTCTCTGTCAGAGAAGGAACATGTTTATCCCCTTATGTTTGCAAACATTATAATTATATCTAGTGAGGTATGTCTTTGCAGAACATGTACCAGTATCACTCCTTGTTGTCTCTAGTTTTGGACAGCACTGACTTATTTGACAGATTGTACAGGGTTTTATCCAAGACTTCACCCTCAGCAGTTTGTCTTGTCTCACCCTTTGGAAGCATATTTAAAACTCAAATAATTAATTTTTGTTCTTTATATATATCTTACATTTATGGGTGCAATACATACAAATAAAGACAGTAAGTAGTCATACATTGCCTAGTACAAGTTCAGGCCTTGGCTCTGCTGTCCTGGTCAGGCAGGGATATTTATAAGATATTTATGTATTATGCAAGAACCTCTCCAACTGCAAGAACGGCTGAAATTGCAGTTATCCCCATTTTCTACTAGCTGTAGAGAAGACACAGCCAACCAGTACCAAAATCTTTCCACTAACACCAAGTAACAGCAGAATTTGACACCCCCCCCGTCCAGAAGCCCATTTGAACAAGGAAGCACTCCCAATTTTCATACCACCTTTGCACCTACCTCCCAGCAAAATAAGTGGGAACTGCAAATGTCAGAAGCCCTGAAACATCAAGACCAACTATGTATTTGGACTGGATAGCAAATCCAAGAAGAAATATATCATGTTACCCAACAATTTGCACAGAAGCTGCCAGCCTACCACTAAATTTTATCTATTGGCTGTTGGACCAGTAAATATGAGATGAAAATGGCACTAATACTGTGGAATCCTCATGTTTTACTTCCAGTCATTCATATTACAAGCAAAGGGTCTATCACACTACAGTAGTGAATGCTTAAAACAGATAAGTTTGTTCAGAGAAATGGATGCATCTCCAAACCTCTGAAAAGAAGATAAACTAGCAGATGTATAAAGCAAACAGTGAGCCCACACCAATGAGATGCTCTTCAGGGTGAACTCTTCGCTAGGGCATGTTCTGTCCATACCCTAACAACAGTCAAACACAGCCAGGAAGAAGCACAGCCACTGCCCAGGAAATGTTCTTACTGCTGGGTTTGCAGTGTTATCAGCTATTAACCACAAAAGGCTCCACTGGCATAACCCTAGAATTAAACAAATTAAGAAATGCACATCTAGAGAGGGTAGTTGGTGTGAGAAGTACTTTCAAGAATGTTGTTTTGCTTCCAAGAAAAAAAACCCAGTTCTTTAGACAGGATCATGTCCACAAGCTATTAGACTATCCTGTTCATGGTGAGATTTCAAACACAGGCAAGTCTTCTACATTTTTTAAGAGGTCATGCATGATAAGCAAACAATTCATCTCCTACAGGGCCTACTAACAGCAGCACCAACTTTCCTTAATTCCTAGAGCACATTTCATACCCATATCAATATTGTAGGACACATTTCCTACATCTACTGGAATACTCCTACAGCCAGCATTCCTCTCCACTTAAATTGAATTATTATGACTACATGGTGAACAATTCACAATCATCAAATCCCAGCCCCATGACCGCCAAGTCAGCCATTTCCCAGAAAGTTGTTCACAGTAGAAGTGCTCTTCAAGGGAGTGATTTTCATAGCACCTCAGAAAAGTCTGTGCAAAAGAGGATGATATATAACGTTGTCCAAATGAAAACATAACAAACCCACAAAAATATCCACTTTAGTATTGTGACAGAATCCACCTTGAGAAGCAGTTTTATCTTGTTCACAACTCCAACACAATATATTGAAACCAACACAATATATTGAAAATGAGATATCTCTGCACCTTCTAACCAACCACTCCGGAGCAAAGAAAGCATTTATCTAAGTTGGAAGGAGATTCTCTAAGGACCAAAATTTGAGCTAGAGTTACTAAATAACTGAAGAGAGGGAAACCACTTATCACGGGAAACAGAGCAAAGGGCAAGAGGAAAGATCAGTTTTCTAGCTGGAAGGATGCTGTGCTCTGTGGGTGTCTCATGCTGAGGAAGGACCTTGGATTGGAGGTAATGCCAATGGGTCAACGAGCCAACAGTTGAGTCAAGAAAATAAACTCATGTTTTTGTATTCAGCTCTCCAAATACTTCGCCTGAGGTTACTTCAGAGGAAATCTCTTTCTTATCAGATACTAAGGGGTTTATGTTCTGTAAAGCGAAGTATTTGAGACCTTTGTCAGGGAATCCCCCAAAAAATCATATTTATGTAGGCAAAGTCCGCAGAAAAAGAAAGAAAAGGATTTTTTTTGAGACAACAAGCCCCCCTCACAAACAAACAAACTAATAAAAAATAAGGGAAGCATTTTCTCCTTCTCTTCAGAAAGATATTGGAAGGTATACTCAAAGTTCTGTTCATCTCATCAAGGCAGTAATTTCAGAGTGAACATACTATTCAAATTAGATTATGGAGACTTTACAAGAGCCTTTCATTCCTCAGATGAGAGAACAACATACTATTCCTGTATAGTTTCCTCTCCATGGGTGTAACAGTCTCCTATTAATTCCAATGGAAACACACAACCTCATAGAACAAGAGATTGACTCTTCCAAGCAGAACTCAGACTCAGTTCATTTCTGGTGAAATGGCTCTTACTGAAATTGTGCCAGGTGAGAACCTGATATTTATTTTTTCTTCAGTCTCCCAACGTATTTCATTTTCTCTAAAGGCCTTTTGAGCTGAGTTTAGGAAAGCCAAAGTAGAGCATCCAAATCATCACTTCCTCACTTCTGGTGAATGTATTCCAAGTCATATAAAAACTTCAGTAGGGGCCAGTATGAACACCTTTTTTTAACTGCATTCACTCATGCAATTTCCATCATTAAAATCTGATGGTGCTAGCAGCAGAGTTGATAGAGAAAATTTCTTCTTTTAATAATTGATATTTGAAATGAATGGTTAGACTGAAAATAAAACATCCTTGCATGTGGGCAACAAAACTGTTTTCTTCTCTTAAAAAAGTGGGCAGAACAGTGAAACAGAAAACTAATTTGAAGATAATACCATACACTGGAACATGAAAGCATACATGTACATGGTCAGCGTTGCACAGACCTCATGTCAGAATGGATGTACTCAGAACAGGTTTAGTTTTTAACCTTAGCCCTAACTCTGTGAAAGTCTCTTGACTACAGATTCAGAAAAGCAACATATGCCATATCAGTGGTAGTTTTACATTTCAGCTATACTTTCATGATTCCCCTTAAATCTTCCTTGCCCAGGAATTCTCTTCCATGCTCTTTACAACAGCTCAACCAGTTTGCCTCAAATTAGAAAGAAACTGAGGGCAGTTGTCACTGCTGACACCACTAAGCAGAAGCTGCTCTCAAGCTATGCATAAAGTCAAAGCTTTTCTTTCCCTCTGGTCCCTGAGCAGAGCCTCTGCACCTCTATCTGCCAGTGCCAGAGTGCAGAGTTGTACATCATAGACTGCTGTGCAATAACCCTCAGCTCTCTCCATTCTGTGCTGCCATCATCACCGCCAACAAAGACCTAGATGTGGTTTGCTCACTGTTCATGCTCACCCATGTGTCACAGAGCAGCAGCAGATAAGCAGCACAGGATCTGGAGAAGATAACTAACACAAGACACATAGAAGAAAGCAGACTTTCTCCCTCCACTGAAGGAAGGACTTGTTGGGATATGCCACTGTTCTGCATGCCTCATAGCTGGCTTTAAAGAAACATTTTATGTTCTTTTCTTCCTTCTAGCTACAGATTTTCTTCACTAGCTATAGCTTTGGTTCTTACCTGCCTATCACTTCTGAGAAAACTCCATGGAAATATGCTAATGCTAGCACACTGACATCCAAGAGCTGCTCAACATCAGCCATTCACAAATAACATGCAAGCATTCACAACCCAAGGCACTGTCAGATTGTTGATGAACAGTAAAACAATATCCTACTATTTTGCTGGTTAGTTGAGCTCTCACAAGTAACACATGAATAAACATGTTAAAATAGATAAGAGTGTTGGCTGGTAGAACACTTTAACTTCAGCTATTGAAATATGAGCCAAAATTCTAAGCTTCTTTCACTGTTTTGGTAATATCTCTCTGGTTTTCAGTACTGGCAATACCTCTGTGTTTCTACACAGCAAATGTTTCCAGCATCTCAAAATCAAACATGCGCCATCCCAATGCAGTTCTAAAAGAAAAAGCCAGACAACTTCCATGCAAGTCTTCCTTCCTTCACTATCTGAAAATAATGACTCAGCCTCAGTCCAGAATTCTGCCCAGTCTTTCAAACTTCACTAACTGCCACTGCAGCAAATACTCCACCTTAGCTCAAGCTCTCTGTCCCCTCTAGATAGAGCAAGAGGATTTGCAATCCATCTCAGAAATACTATACTAGAAGGAATTCCCTTCCACTAGTTTTATTAGAACAATGAGAGCACAGGTTGTTTCAACATTTCTTTCCTATCTTCTTCCAACCAAGGAATCACTTCAGTAAGGAGATTTAAAGACAGAGGGCATAAAAGAAAGCTTTATTATGGTCCCTATGTATATATATATTTATCTCACTTCCTTGTTCTCATTCCCATCATCAGACATACCCAAAAGCCCACAATGTTTTGATAAACACACCAAAGTAGCTGGGGACATAAGTATGAAAACATGCCCAGCAAGTTTATTTTAGGTCGGTTTGTTCTATAGCTTTCCTCCAGCATTTTGGATGCACAACCCCACTAGGGTCACAGTGCTAAACCCTTGCTTAAACAAGTCCCACTCAAAGGTCCAGGCCTCTTTTTTCTCTCTCCATATCACCTGTATCTCAACACTCCTGAAAGAAAAGAGAATTTATCCAGCACAGAAAAGCATAATGATGTGTATGTAGATCCCTGTCTACTGAGTCCCCTCATGCTTGGCCATGCTCTGCCACACCTTCCTTCATCAATGCATTTTCCCAAGCACTAAGTGGGGAGGGGGTCTATATGAAGCTGCAAAGGTGACTAACTGCTTCAGCTCATCAGATCCAAAAGTTGGTGGGGATGTAACTTGAGAGTTCTGAAATGAGCTCAGCAGAATAGCTGGATCATCTTGGTTCCCCCAAAGCCTGAGTTAGATGAGACAAAGGTCAGGGCTCCTTCAAGTATGACATCCCACAATGAGCCCCGTGTCACAAGGCTCCAATGCCTCATTTTATGCTTCAATCCATGTTTTTCCATTAAGAGGACATTAGAAGCCCAAACCACAAATTTTACTCTGTCTGTGCCTCAAAGGTAGAAAAATTTACAAGTTCACAATATTTTACCAGCCAACAGAGGCTAATCTCCATGAAATACATAGAAGAAATGGGGGGAGAGAGGAGGGAAAGGTCAAAGGGAATAAAAAAAATTAAAACATTGCATTCAGCCTCACTGAAGAAAATTTATGTCTTTCTCAAGGAACAGTGCTTCTTTCACACACTTATAAAGAGTTTTCTCTCTTTGCAAACACTCCCAAACTAAAACCAAACAGCCCCCAAATTAACAAGAAGAATCTGACAGGTTTCCTTTAAGAGGCAGACCAAACAACTCTTGGAGCAGGGTAGCAGTGGGGTGAGCCATGACACACCTTTCATTCAGAAGCTGATAAACGAGTTCTGAGCAACTGGTAGAGGGAGGGGGGAAAGAGAGGAAAAAAAAGGAAAGCGTGAAATAACAAGTCAAAATATCCTCCTTAGAAAAAAGGTAACATTTTGGACTGCAAGAGGGATTAAAGAGGAAACTTAGAAGCAACATGTACTACCAAGAATCTTTTTGAGGGAAGGCCCAGCTTCCTGGCCCCAGAATTTTCACATGGTCAAAATCCAATAAAGAGACACACCACACACCTTGTGGAGCTGAGGACAGGGAAAGTGCTAGGAAGTGGTTCACAGGCTGGATGTCGACAATAAATCCTCATGACTTCTGCTGCTCCTTTTGAGATAAGGCTGCGTCAGGCAGGTAGCCATCCCTTAAGAAAATATTGCAATACTGATCTCAGCTGTTTAATTTGGAAGAGGCCTCTTGAGACTGCCTAGTCCAAACTCCCTGCTCAAGCAGGGTCAGCTAGTGCAAGTTGCCCAGGACCATGTCAATTTGCGGTTTGAGTATTTTCAAGGATGAAGCCACAACTTCTCTGGACAGACCGTGCCAGTGTCCAGGCACCCTCACAAGAAAAAACGTTTCTTGTGTTCAGATGAAATTCCCAGTGCTTCAATTTATGCTCATTACCTCTTGTCCTGTCACTGGGCACCACTGAAAAGAGTGCACCTTCCTTAAGCAAAGAGTCAAATTTCCAAAACACTGTCTTATCAGTTAAGTCCTCTTACCAGCATTTAGAGTTATATGTAAGTTATATGCATGACAACTGAATATTGCAGAAATTCTCTCTTGTGCCAGCATCTGCTAATGATAGACAAGAAAAAGCTGCGGAACAAAAAAACATGCATAGAAGAGATGTATTAGAAATAAAAAAAACCAGTACATTTTCCCACAAGCAAAGTCATTACAGGTTCTCACAGCACAAAAATTCACAGAGAGGGTGTCAATCAGCCAAAATAAAAAAAAGACTCCTTATATTTGCAGAATGTCTTCACAGATTGTTACTCCACTGCATTAGGCAACTGCCTCATCCTTTCTCAAAACCACATATTAACAACAACATAATTTTGTCATTAACATTAAAAGTTGTGATTCCCCAAACAATTTAATACCAGTAGAAGCAGCCTTAAAGAAAAGCTCTTGACTAGTAACACTTAGCAAACTGTTTCTCAGTTCCAGTATTATCCACAGCATAGACTGTCCCTGCATTAACACAGGCAGTGACAATGACAAACACAGTGGACTTGTACATCTACCAGCTCCTGTACCAGGTAAGGTAAGACTATTGCTATTGCACTGGCTTGCTCCAAGATGTTCCCTAGACATATTAGTCTACAGTCTCATTGCTTTCCTGCTTGGGAATAAGTCTTTGTAACTGATGATGACCCAAAAAAAAAAAAAAAAATCCGACCAAAAAAACCTAAGCAAAACCCCTTGGGTTTAGAGTTAAATTCTCCAGAAGTTTAGGGCTTTGCAGAATTTTTCCTTTCTTATGTCTCAGCTGCTTGTAGTGAAGTCAGCGGATGTTTGACCACTGATTTCTGTGGGAACAAGATGGGATTTTAGCCACAGCAGGACTGCTAACCACTACCATCCAGTATTTGCCCTTCAAAAGCTTTTCAGGGCAAATACTTAGAAAGTAGTTGAATTCTTTTTTTTTTTTTTTAAGCAAAGCCCCAGGAAACCCCTTTCTCAGAGGTTAAGCCCTACTCCCTGAGGCCTGGGTGCAAGCTGCCTTGGCAGGACCTATCCTGAGCCTGTTGTGTGGAAGATAAGGAATTTGAATGATTTCCTGCTCAGCAGCATGTAGCTCCCCAAACATCTGACAGTTTATGTACTAAGGACTGTCTCCACAGAAACCTGGCTAGAAAGACCATGATGCTGAAAATGACAGTTTTACAGTGGCAAGCAGCTCATCTTCACTCCCTAACTCTCCTTCCTGTACTGCTTTCTACCTCTATTCTCTTGCCTACGGCTCTCTCAAAGCACACCAGGTACTACACACCTCCTCCTAGTCAGGTGGGAAGGAAAGGTTAATAACTCACACACCAATGCACCAGTGCTGAAGATAAAGCCACTCCCCATGGAATACTGAAATCAAACACACTTTCTTGTTCACCAAAATATCTTGTGACAAGTGAGTGTACACTTGGCCCTGACTTGCCATCCTGCTGCAGTGCATACATTATCTATCAGATAAGTTTCTGATAGAGTCTTTGGGTGATGTCTTTTTCACACTGTTTCAAAATCACAAAGGCTTCCCCTCAAGACAGCTTGATTTTTATCTCAAAAGACATAAAAAAAAAAAAAACCCAGGAGAAAAACAAATGCAACCCACACTTTTCAGGCTATCCTCAGATATGTGCATTCCTATGCCAGAAAAACAACACAGCCCCCAAGGACTACAAGCCAGGTGTTCTCTTTCTTTAGGCAGTTTTCATAATACAGCTGCTTGGTCTCTTCAGGACATTCACCTGCTAGACTATACCCAGGAGATGCTGTGAATAAGATTCCTTCCAGCAAAACTGACCAACATCCCTTGGGGATAGGCCTATCACATGCAGTGAGTGAGCTTATCCAGCTGCATCCAAGTTGCAGTCTTATGGAGTTAAGTCCTTGAAGAGTTAGAGGAATTTGGTACAACAGTTCTAAAGGCTTACTTGAAGTGATGCATGCAAAGACAGCTAGTCTGGCATCTCCAAGGCATATGTGGCCCTTCATGGGCATTCATTCAAAGCAGGGATTAACTGAAGGGAACATCTCAATTAGTTGATACTTTTTTCCATTCAATTGCATTTTGTTAAAGGAACACTTTACTATTTAGAGAAAGTGCAGGAAATCCTTTCCCTAAATGCACTGATCTTATCATTCTGCTCTGCACAGTCTAGCATTTGCCCCAACCCTGGTGGTGTTCAAAGCCAGGCTGGATGAAACAACCTGGTTTAGTGGGGAGGTGTCCCTGCCCATGGCAGTGGGGACTGGGACTAGATGATCTGTAAGGTCCATTCCAATCCCTCAAATTCTATGATTTTATGATTCTATGATTCCTCAGCACTGTTGCTTGCAAAAAGAGGATTATATATACAATCTGCAAACTTCACTTGTCATGCATGTACAAGACACTTGAACTTTAATAATTAGAATTTAAAGAGACTTTGCCTCTTGACATCAAGAGCAGATTTTCATAAAACTGAAAAATGGGAGGCAAATATCCAAAAAGAGTGCAGCTTATTGAATGGAGCTGGTCAAAAGGAAAAAGAGCTGGCTTAAAAAAGAAAAAAGTCATTTGGAAAAAAAAAAAAGCAAGCTATTCTAGTGTTAAGGATGTCTTTTTAGATATATTTTTTAAAGAAAAAACAAAGACATTTCCCTTTCATCAATATATTTTATCCCTTGTACTGACCCAAAAAAAGGAAGAAGTATTTACAAATACATACATGTTTCTGGCATGATTTATCACAAATTTTGAAATATACAGCTTACTAGAATGTGGAAATACTTGGGAAAATACATGTTTTCTTCCAAATTTGGCAATTCTGAGAACAGATCTTTTCAATGGAAAAATCTTAATGGAAAAATTGGGATAAGACATACTGAGCTCTTTCAAAAGTCTAACCACCAGTGTCAGTCAGGCAGATGAACACTTAGAGATCTAGTCTGTCTCCTGAGAACAGTCACTCAAACAGCCAAGTGATTGTCCTCTCCAACTTCAACACCCATAGGCTACTACCAGCTGCAGTCCTTCACCCATAGCAATCATTTACCTGTTATTTACCCCTGAGCTGTATCATCCACCACTCTGAACAGGTAGTAAGAGACAGTAAACAAAACCCACTGGGCTAATTGCCTTGTGCCATAACATACAGGGGGAAAACTAAAAGTCCATCCGTATCTGACATAGCACAGGCAGCAACTCAGCAGTCAAGGATCCTTTCTTTTCCTGAGCAACCCTGAATGCTATGATGCCTGGGGAGAAAACTTAACTGAAATACAAATACATATGAATGCGCCAGATCAAT